>NW_008752073.1:244315-246280 GCF_000715545.1 Opisthorchis viverrini | reverse complement strand
ATTCAATACTGATTGCAGTACCACGGGGTCAGATCCAAGAAGAGAGATGTTGTCTGCGTACTCGATGTCTCTGAGTAGACGCCCTGGGAGCACTTCGGCCCCATAGCCTTTAGAGGCTGAAAATATCCAGGTGACGACAGTTATCTGACTCTTGTAAGCCAAATTACGTTTTCCAATGAAGGGAATGCAACGATGGACCAGCACACAGTAGCGACCTCTTCGGCGATCGTCACGCCAATCTACAAAACTGGTGACCGACTATTGCTTGGAAGCTACAGACCTATTAGCTTCACTAAGGTGAAGGTGATGGAACGCACTATAAAGCGGGTCACCATAGATCACGTTACTACCAACAACCTGATGTCCGCAGTTCAACACGGATTCCTCCCAAACCGTTCCTGTGTGATGAACATATTCGTATTTGTGGGAAGCATAACCCAAGCTAAGGACGAGGGCTCATATCGGACGCAAGATTCCTCGGGGGGCGGGGCCAGACGGCTCAAGTCGTCAGAGCACGAATTTACTGACCGGAAGATCCGTGGTTTTAACCTGACCTCTGAATCTTGACTTTTCCTGTCTGGAGCCTGGCAGTGTCTGAGCCCTGTGCTTCCTTCCGGTGGCATGGCCGCTAGGCGACGGAAAAGTGCTACAGTTGAATGATTTTTTTCAGTATTTCTCGTCTTCTTAAAAGCATAAGTCCCGCTATTCCACAAACTCGAGTCTCACGGGATTTGAGGGGAGTTCTACGCTGGGTCAAGGCGTTTTTATCAGACAGGACATTCTAACCTACTCTTTTTCAGCGCCAACCACCACTGGAGTTCGTCAAGGCTGTTTTGAGACCACTTATGTTTCTGATCTACGTCAACGACCTTCCAGATGTTCTTTCAAGTTCATGTCTAATTTTTGCAGACGACTTGAAATCCTGGAGTTCAAATGTCAGTGCCCTTCAAATGGATGTAGACGCTGCAAAGCAGTGGTCGTTGGACTGGCAGCTCCTTCTGAACGACGAAAAGTGGATACATGTCACTCGGAGGGGACTCAGCAAATGCCTTTGTCGTGCACGGTGAGAATGGAGAGAAGACATCACGATGATGGATGCCAAAAAGCAATCGGGTGTATGAATCTCTTTGAACATATCATTCTCACTACATCATGGGAAACCGGTCCAAAAAGTATTCGCCGATCTACGGATGAGCCGGTCCACCTTCTTCCGTATTATTTGCATGGACTTCATTATCATCATCGACAGCATGACATCAGTAACACATGCCCAACCAACGCAGCTTCTGGTGCTGGACACATTATTCAATGGAAGTATCCGTTACACGACCGAAAACACGCTTTCTAACCGGCTCGTTACGGATTCGCCGACACCAACCCACACGAGCTATGGTTCTGAGACAACGATTGTCGAACACCTGAAGACGTCTCAGGTCCGCTGCTCGAATAGGCCAAGTCTCACAGCCATACAACAAAACAGCCCGTACTGTAGCTTGATACACACGTCCCTTCAGATTCAGAGATAAACCATTCTGACGCCATAGGTGTCGCAAGTTAGCAAACGCGGCCCGAGCCTTGCAGATTCGAGCATTCACCTCATCCGTCACACTACAATCAGAACTAATACAGCTCCCAAGATACGTAAAACGCTCCACAACTTCCAGTACCTCTCCCTGGATTGTAAGGGGCGTGTTCAGTGACTGCACGTCCACAAGCATGACCTTACACTTTGTAGGTGCAAAATGCATACCAAAGGACGGGATGACTTTGGTCAGTTCATCCAAGAATACTTGCGCCTTCGCCTCCTCTTCGAACATGAGAACGATGTCGTCTGCATATTCCAGATCGACAAGGTTTCCTTCACTGGCTATTTGAACACCAGGGTTTTGGAGACCCTCCAGCGTTCGTCTCACTATTTCATCGATCACAAAGTTGAAAAGGAATGGAGAGAGTGGGCATCACTGA
>NW_008752073.1:237909-241804 GCF_000715545.1 Opisthorchis viverrini | reverse complement strand
TATGCAATTGATGAAATACGTAGTGATATAATGGAAGTAAAATAAAGGTACAAAACGCCACGAGCGTGTCCGACGGGCCGCTACGAGAATGTTTGCCGGCCTCAAATCCGTGGACCGCGAAACGCCTCACGCGATGCTTGATGTCTTCCCCTGGAGTACCGTCGCCTCCGATGGGACCTAACTCTTACCTACGCCCTGTTTGAACAAAGAATGGCAAACAGGTTTTTGCATCGTTGACCCAGCAAGCATATGGTGGGGACATAATAAGAAAATTTTCAAGCTCAGAGCACACACATTCTTTAGACAAAATTTTTTCTCATTTCGGGTAGTAGGTGCGTGGAATGACCTTCCTCTGGCGATTGTTCACGCTCCTTCTAGAGCCCAGTTTAAAGCACTATTAGACATTTATGCGAATCCTCGCGCTGGCAAGCATACTGCCTCGCGCTGATAACATAAAGAGCAGTGCTATACCTTTTTTTCACTTGTGCCTTTCAGGTGAACGACAGCCACTGACCGACAAGAACAAAAGCGACCAGAGAAACTTGGGCAATAGCCTCGGTCCTGTGTATCAATCCGTGAATCCGTGAATCTCCCAGGTGGTCAGCACCTCCTATTGGTATCTGCCTTACACTTAATATCAGTCGACTCTACTGCGTTGCGTTCACCCGTTTCCGTATTCTGTGACCATTCCCTTCCCAGAGGAAATTAAACCTTAACATATGCATTACCCATGCTTGGTTCCCACTCATAGTTGGCCAGTCACATGCAGCCCTCTAAGGCGAGCATACCCGTTCCTCCAGCACATGTCAAAGGGTCGCACATGCATCCTGAACGTTTGGCCGGTAAACTAAAATGCTAATAGGCTAGGAGCAGCACTTAAGAGCTGGTTACGCAGAAGCACCTGGCCGAAATCGGTCACCTCCCATGGCCCCGGACGTTCAGCCACCAGTGCTGGAAAAGAAAATCCCCAAACCAAAATGTAGGTCTGTAACAATAGACGACGGCTTCTATGGTCTCCGTAGTCTGCAGGTAACCGCTGGTCTCCATCCGTGACACAGGTCAGCATATCTCGGCCATTGCTGTCATAACGAGCCGCGACCGATAAGCAGTGGCCTGCAGGCACGTCTACCAGGCACGGGTGCATGAGGCATTGGAGCTTCAGGACATACGGCGAAGACGAAAAAGGGCTGTTTTTGACCATATTCTCTAGGGAACTTCTCGCTCGTTCTGATATAACCAAAAATTACATGACGTTATGCTTTATTCGGGAAGGTCTCGCACTGAAGCGGCTGCAATCAATGCCCAAATTGTCGGCGAAGAAGTGTAAATCTGGTATACAAACCCCCGACGTGAAATTACACACTTCCGGAAACGCGTGGTCTCGACAAAGTTGATTTCAATTTTGATCTAGTCATCGGCTCAAGTCAAAAACTAACTAGGTGCATATTAGGGATAAAATCAGGAGACAGGTGTGAGTACCACGCGAAAGTTGAACTGAGCACTTATGTCCAAACGTTCCACCACTAATTGAGATGACGAAATCAGTGCAATGTTAGGGGCTTAGCGGGGCGTAAAGATGTCACCTCAATGGTTGATGAAACGTTGGCGATCTCACTGCCCAACTGAGTGAATAAACCATCCCCAACACCCGGGTTATCAGCACTCTCCCCAACAGTAAACATGAGAAAATATAACCTACGGTTTCATGCAATGTTTATTCAACGGCGTTTCAAGGTACTAGGGTTTCGCCACTTGCCGTTTACAAAATCGTGCATGTGCCAAGTGTATGATATAAACTGACACTGAAATGTGTATCTATATATCAAAAAGTGTCCTTCCGTTATCTATTCCACTTCGCCTGGCTGCATTAGCTGTTCTACCCGACAACAACAATTGGAAGCATTTGTTCCAAAAACCTAAAAAGATTAGCAGCGCCCTCGACAATTCGAGCGACATCAAAAGGTTTCAATAAACTTCACCTGGTTTGTTTTCACATCTGTTTTGTTAAACATAAACTGAGACACTGGGAGAAGCTGGAAGAGGACGAACGATTGAACCCGGAATTCAACCTCGGTTCAAGCGTGCGGCATATCGGAACTGTGGCCTTATCATACTGAAGCAGCCAGCCACGAACTGCTTTTGGTTAATGTTATAGTCGACTCGCTGAGCCTTCAGCACCTAAATTACCTATGGCCATCTGATGCTGCCTGTTTGGGCTCTCTGTATTCATACAATGGAATTGATATTTTGAAAGTTATGACATGTCTCCCATGGACAAAAAAATGAGGGGAGAGTACTACTCCAGACTTTTAAGCCCTGTTTGGGCATATCGAGGTCTCCGCGATGCCGGGGAATTATCCTTCAGGACTTTTCAGCCAGGAGCACATTTGCTTCAGCGAACAATGAAACTTGGTGAGCTGTAAGATATGAACATAGATTAGAACGGTTTATGGTTTGAGCAACAAACTGCAACACTTTGGCGCAGAAAGTTTTACTCCTGTCGTGAAGGTTATGCAGCTGAGTCCATTGTGCAGATAATTGTATCGTCTGTTTGTCCTTGTCACGTAATAATTTCTAAACCAGTCATTTTCCTGGGCTTCGCCTGCAAGCGACTCGACTTTTGAAAAATCACCGCAGATTGATTCATGGACCTATTACACAAGTATCCATAAGACCACGGTAGAATCTTCATGATGGAGCAAGGAGAGAGAAGACCTGATTCTCATGAGCCAATATTCTGACCAATCAGAGTGCGCTGTGGTCCGGAGCGGATTCTCTTCACATTTGTGCAGTCACTGTAGTATGCGGTGCCTGTCAGTTTGATTGATTTATATGTAAGTATTGGTGATGTACAACATTCCTTGCTGGGCTTCGGCTCATGAGCCTTTCCTCTGTTTTCCATCCACAGAAATTGTCCTGAACACCTATCTCCGGAGAATCACTGTACCTTGGTGCTTCCATAGCATGCATATTATAGTCACTGGGTCACAGATTCACGGAATGATACACAGTATGAAGGCTTTCGCCCAAGTTTCCCGGGTCATTCAGCGAGTATTCGCGTTAAAAAGCTTCTAATAGTGCTTTGAACCGGGTGTTAGATGTGGCGTGGACAACAGTCGGGGGGGAGGTTATACCGCACAGTAACCACCCAAAAACAGAAAATATTTTCCACTTAAACTGTGCGCTCTGAGGTTGAAAGTCTTACCATGTCCCCACCGTGTTTTTTGGTCAACGGTGGAAAACCTGTTTCGAAAACCTTGTTCAAGCAAGGCGAAAGTAAGCATTAGGTCTCGTCGGAGTGTACGATACTCCAGGGAAAATTGGTCAAACACCACGAGATGGTTTCATAGTCCACGGACACGCTCAACGAGGAGTACATCCTTCTTGCGTCCCGAGTGGGCAACTTGGCTGGCATATTCAAGAAGCGGTCTGACATAGGCCCCGTAGAGTTTGTGGAAGTCCATGTCCGTCAGAAAGAGACGACCTCACCGTGGTATGACGGTTTGCGCGCCTCAGCGATCCATTGAGCTATACTGGAGAGTGTCCCGCGACACTCACAGAGTCTCTCATACCAGGTTGGTCAATGGTTGGAGGTCGGGGCGAGATGGCCCAAGTGGTTAGAGCGAGAATTTACTGGCCAGAAGGTCCGCGGTTCGAATCCGACCTCCGCCCCCCGACTTCTGTCTGGACTTGGGCAATCTGGCAGTATCCTAGCCCTCATGCTTCCTTCGGGTGGCATGCCAGGTAGGCACCGAAATGATATTACAGCTGAACGATTACCATTATTATTAGAGATAATCTTGAAGTATATCCATGTTCGAGGTGGCATCTGTAGTGCGTTGGAAGTCAGTGTTTTCCATAGAATTGTACATCCAAACAGGTAGATCAGACTCCC
>NW_008752073.1:232576-236892 GCF_000715545.1 Opisthorchis viverrini | reverse complement strand
GGACGGCTTGTTTCTGTGGCGATGCCTCATGTATTTGAACAAGGTGTTTCCTTTTTTTCCGAGTGATATCCAGGATGGTGGCTTGTCTTCCTATGTTCCATCGGCGGATTTCTGATTTCCAGAAGTTCCGCATTTTACGAAATGCCAGCTCATCTTCTGTATCCCCTGTAGTGAATTTTTTGAAACAGTTGGGATCGTTTTTCCAGAAGTCGCCGAATCCTTTTTGGGAGCCTGCGGTTCATCCAAGTGCGTGCTGGTTTTTTGGGACGAACGTCTCGGCAGCCTCGTGAACTTTCTGGGCAATGGTGCTATATAGTTCTTCCACTGGAGCTGGTCCCGGTGTGAGTTGTTCAAGAAAGATGCGCATTCCTGGGATGTCTGCACAGCAGAAGTCTCGAAACCACGTTTGAGGTTCCGGATTTTCGGCCCGATAACAGATGAAATCAAAGGTCAACACGCAGTGGACGCTATTTCCCAATGGAGAGTTAATTGTTACCTGATCAACAAAGTGTCTTTCGTTGATGATGACCAAATACAGGAGGGATGGTAGCTGGCCTGCGCGGTACCTGTTGGGTGCAACGACATGTTGAGTCCAAGCGCTCTGTTGAACGACTTCAACCAGCGCCGCTGTAAAAAGCCCGCCTGATTCGACGCGCTGGATTTCTATCCAGGAGGCCTTTGGGGCGCTGAAGTCACCTACCAGCAGGAGATGAGTGAGGTGGTAGTTGGAGTAGAGTTGCACAAGGGTTTGTATGAGAAATTGGTCACTTCCAAGGGGATCTTCAGGGGCTACGGTAGACCACACCGAGAAGGAGAGAATCGGGCTGTCGCAGCAGGACTTAGACCCATAGTGCATCGCAAAAGGGTGCGGGGCTGGTGTCAGAGAGGACCATCGGGATTGGTCGGGCCGTATGTAAGTACAGAGCAACCCCACTCGCCCTCCCTCGTTTTGAGTCGGCTGGAAAAATAGAATAACCGGCTATTGAGATCTCCGCGTCAGAGCCATCTGGTGTGATCCAAGCCTCTGTGAGTTCGATTATGGACGGTTGTTCAAGACAAGCTGACTGTTTGACATCGCCGGGTTTGTTGAAAAGGCTGAGGCAGTTTGTGGACAAGCGTTTCAACACCATCTTCGCTGCCTCCGAGGATGAGGAGGCGAAAGTTGAGTGATCAGAGTGGTCAGCAGACTTAATAGTTGTGCGTCGGGTTTGAGTCCAGGGCTCCGAAGGGGCCTCTGGGGCGATGTCGTCTGCTTCCTGTCTTACCGGGTTTTTGAGGGCGCTTTTCGCTTGCGAGGTTTTTTCCGTTCGTTGAAAGCCCGGTTTGATCGGGCCTTTTGGCTTTGGGGGACAAAGTCTTTTTCCCCGTGGGCGAAAATTTCGACCGATATCGGGGGGCTTCCCGCCCCGCGTTAGACAAACTAGCGGTGTCTCAGTATTGGTGCACGTGAGCTACTGTGTTTAAGGACTCAGTTGATAGTACACGTTATGATGTGACGAGAAACATGAAAAAAGCCGCAAGCCATTCGAATTTCCTGCCGGTCAGAGTAGTAAGTAAGTTTCGAATCACACTCAAGCATACGCCAAAGTAAATCTACCAAAGCTACCTGCCTGCATGTATTGCGGAGCCAGTAGGCATTTGGATAGTAGACAAATTGTGCGCCAGTTCTACGGACGGCGACGGTTCCAGGTAATCTGAAAAACAGTAACATTCACCAAATGCCCGGGCTTTGCCCCCCCCCGGGCCGTTCTATGAAGTCTCCACACCTGCCTGCATGTATTGCGGAGCCAGTAGGCATTTGGATATTGGACGAATTGTGCGCCAGCTCTACGGACGGCGAAGGTTTCAGGTCATCTGAAAAACAGTAACATTCACCAAATGCTCGGGCTTTGCCCCTCCGGGCCCTTCTATGAAGTCCCCACGTTTCCATAAATTCCAGTTTTTCTGTTTCCCTCTTCTTGTTTCTTTGCTAAAAGCTTGACGCCCCAAAGCTTACCCGCTTTAAACAGTTTAGTCACCGAGCCCATGGAGGGGCAACCAAAGTACGAGTATACGCCGGGGCATTCCAGGAATTGGGACACCTCCGACGATGTCTTGCAGCTCATTTCTGATTAATTCCACACCTGAACGACGACAATTTGCCATCTCTGGTCAGTTTAGGCAGGCCGAGGCTCCCAATTTTTATGTGAGTGGACTGTTTTTGATAACATTAGAGACCAGCAAAAATTACCTCAGTTTTGGGTAATTCAGGAAACAGGAGCTTCTGACATAATCCTTATTACCCCTTTGAAACTCTTCGCTTCATACATACTGTTGACATACGCACTCGCACGGTTACAATTCTGGAACCGTAAAAAAATTGGATGGATTGGTTGGCATCTTCCTGTTTAGCTCCTTATGAGCCCAGGGTCAGACAGTGACATTGTCGGAGCAAATATCAAAGAGAAAAGCACCATAGATTTACATAAAGGAGACTACTCACAAGGTTGCTGGAAACTCTTCGACAGCCCACGACCGGTTTCGCCCTTCTTGGGGCTCATCAGATAGGCGCAGTCCCCGAGTTTTTGTCAACCTTATGATCTACTTGCATTTACTTATTACCCAGAAAGAGAAAAGCCTATCTGGTAAGTCTTGGCATTTCAACCACCACCAATAGCTTCTTTTCCATTTATACTGGACTTCGTGATTGGATCATTGACAGTACTTCGGTCGTTGGTTGTTGACCTAGTAAAATTTGGCTGCTCTCTGAGACTGGCATTTGGTCTGTAGGCTTTCTGTTGTTAATCTAGGAAACATCGTTGATCGTTCTGTCCTCTTGGTGCTCCAGCCATATCCCCCCACTACACCAGCCCATCCATAATGCGTGACTTCGATCCCACTAGTTCTGTTCAATCAATACATATGGTACCATCTTCTGATGCCGTCGATGCACTAGTTATGGACTGTTACCCCACCCAGCCTGTAATTCTTTCTTCATGGACCCTCGCTGTCGGCACCGTTACCCAACTCTGTCTCCCTACCCAGCACGGCACGTTCAAGCAACCTATTCCCACACAGATTAACTGGTTTTAATTCGCCCACCAGTCTGAGCACTCCTGATTCTCTTGTCCCTATTCCACCCCACACTGGCCGTTCTGAGTCGGCCAAAGTTTACTAGCCACCCTTCTTACCTCCTATGACCCCCTAGTAATATTTTCGTCTTATCAACACTCACTGTCCCTTATCTAAATTGCATTACACTCAACCTATCTCCACCATAGCTATTCCAACCTCAACGTGTATCCCCGGGACGTGGTTTTCTCTTAGCACCTCTGGTGCCCTTACCCCCGTTCCGGGATACACAACCCTTCGCTCCGATCGTTCCCATCGCCGTGATGGCGACTGCCTCGTATACTCCAGAGCCGAAATGGACGTTCCCCATATTGACGACCATCTGCTGCAGACACTCCAGACTGTTTAGATTTCTGCCTGTGGGGCTAACCCACCGATAATCCTCAGATGTTTGTACACGCCCCCTCCACACCCCGCTACCTCAATTGTCGGACTATCCATGCTTCTCTCCCTCACCCAGAGAAATTAATTTTTGGTGAATTAGACTTCCCTGAGATTTCCTGGACTTAACACAAATCTCTTATGCCTCTTTCGCTTCTGCTTGCCCAACTTGATGTCGAAGGCTGGTCTCAACTTGCAGAGCCTCCCACACGCGGTCATCGCACCCTGGATATTTCCCTTGTCAACGTTTGTCTGTATCCCGCCGCTGCAGTTGGCCTTGACATTGACCGTCTTATTGTCACCTGCCATTCTCGCCATTCTCACATTTCTCCCTCCTCACTCCTTCATCCTCTCCCCTGACACCCTCAAAGCATTTGCAATCCCGCTGGGCCACAAAACCTGTGAATAGTGCATTCTCTTTGTGATACCCAAAGCGTGGCTAACAATTTTAACGGCAGCAAACTACCATCACTAAACCTAGTTGCTCCCACAGGATCTTCATGTTTCTGGCTGTCGTTCAGCCAGACGATGATCCGCCCATGAAATTGGGAAGTATCGTGGGCCATTTTGAGAAGCGCATGGTCTTTCCATCTGCTGATTCCGCCTGCGAATCAACGGTGACCAGCGGTAACTTTACTTGTTTTCTGACTACTCATGAGTAACGTGACTCGCATCTGTTTGTTATGACACCGTTTCGTTTCTTTGCTCGTTTTCCCTCTGTTTCGTCCCGGCTTGAGGTCTGCTTATGCCTCAGTAACTGATGTCAATACTTAATTTACCCGTCCGTCATTGCTTGCAAGTTCGTCTATTCGTCTCCTATTCAC
>NW_008752073.1:229006-232508 GCF_000715545.1 Opisthorchis viverrini | reverse complement strand
TCCCTCACATCCCGAACTTACTGTCTCCTGCGCCGTTGCGGCCAACTCACACTGTCAGACTGCCCCGATACGTATGTTTGTACATCGTTTGGTACTTACTTGTTGTTGCCCCTATAGAAATCCGTGCCGTGACAGTGACTACTTCCCGCTCCTGCAGATTGCGTCATTGTTGATTGTACGTCTTCCTAATTCATGATGCTTACTAATCCGTTTTTCTGTAGAACCAGTTTCTGTCATTCCTCAATATATCATCTGCTGCCCCACGTCCGTCTGCTCCTATTGATTATTGGCTGCGAACTGCGTGTAATCCAATAGTCGCAATCGTCCTGTGAGATCCATAACCGTCCGGATCTTACACTATCTTTATTCTAATTGCCGAACCTACAACTGCGGTTGGGATCAGCAAACCAGCTCTTGAAGAGCGCGAGGCGTTTACCTCCGTAGCTCATGTACTTCAATGGACGATACTGGCTAGCATCATACATGGAGTTTGCCTCCCTAATATTTCTACAGTTCTAAGTGTAGTGGCCACCGACGGAAAACCGCTATCCGACTTTGCTGACATCACAGAATTCCTAAATTCCTTCATCGCCAGTTGTAATTTTCGTTCCGCATCGACCCTATATACATAATGCTCCACGTCTGGTTTTCTAATGGCCATATCTTATGAAGAAAAAAACGCACCCTCCACAATTCTCGGTCAATTTAACTGTCGTAACTTCCTCACTCGTGTGTCTTGGGATTCAAAATTTCAGGAACTGAGGGTATCTCCACTCACCCTGAACCTCTCTCGTGTGTCTTGGGATTCAAAAGTTTCAGGAACTGAGGGTATCTCCACTCACCCTGAAATCTTACGGCCTGGACATCCCCGCCATCATCGATAACCTCTTCAATATCTCCCCACCCAATGGCGGGATTTCAAGCGAGCAAAAGCACTCAATCAATGCTCCATCGAGCCATATATACGTACGAGATGCCCGGATAGATATCATGGCACATAACACGTTTGCTTGCGCTTCCGTACCCAAGAACACCTCATCAAAGTCCCTTTAATGGATTATCTGCTCACCACCAACAACACTAGGCCTTTTTCCTGTCCAAAAGTATTGAAAAGCAATATACCTGGGATAGCCGGAAGAAATTCTACGATGCCCATGGTCTACGTTGACGTGCATAGCTGTAGCTGCCTTCGTCAATATCGAGGCTACACCGCACCAAACCCCACCTCGTCAACCAAACAAGAAAGACCACCAACTTGCTGCTCCCAGGAGTGGACACGTACAATACATATAGACATATAAACATCTCAGAATTTACACGCCCACCAGTCGTTACGTGTTTGGTTACCCTCACCACGCCGCCTCTTAGCCTACATACAATGAACTGTCCTGTCTCAGGCAGTATAGTTATATTGGCAACCGTAGCTTGACTAAACTACTGAGTGGTGATCCATCCTTATCCTGTCTTGATTAACCGCCTGGTGTCACCGCCATAACTGTGGTAGACGTTCAGTTTTTCCCGTGTGATGACTCCTATAAATCTCCAAACCTTATTGCTCTATCCGTGGTAATCCGTGGTAATACGCGCTATGGACGACCTGTTTGGCCGTTGTCCACTCCACCCGATTTGTGCACTATGAACGAAGGGCTTCTCGACCTGAAAAAACAACAGCAAATAATACGCGCGATATTACATTGGTTTTGCTCACCCTGAGAAATCCTCCGACAAACGCAAAACATCCCGCTGAGCACAGGACTGCACATCTCAGCCCACCTACCTCAATCACGACGTCCGTGAAGTGGCTGTCCAGAAACCGAAGTATTTAAGTGCAGTGACAGTGCGGCACTGTGATACCCAGTTTGATAGCACACACGCAATTGTTCATTTCTCACTTTGACGGCGCCCTCTCGCCCACTCATTCCCTTAACAGCAACCGCAATCAGTCTTCAATTGTCACCAGCCACCACCGGTAGGCGTTCATTGCAATCTGCCGAACCTTCTGTCGGATGCAAAGGTCTTGATGACTTTTATTCGTACTCCTCACCAAGTCAGTCAGTTTTCATACAGTTTGAGTGAACTAGTTCTCCCAAGGAACTTTTGCACTGGACCGTGCTCCAGCAGCAACACTAATGAGTCGCTGAAGTTGCACTGCACACTGTGATTCTGAGCTGTCCACTACCATTTGTTCGTACTGCATATTGCCCCACTTCACCATCCCTACTTACGCTTTCCGTGGCCATAGGCCCAACAGCCCAAGGCCATGAAGCCCTAGTGAAGGGTTTTGGGCATTAGTTCAAATTGGCGGGACATGACTTGGCAGTTCTACTGCCTCTCCAGATCCAATATCCTAGCTCCACATTACTATTAGCGTTATTTTGTCGTTCAGCGTCTGTCGTTCACATGAAATTGCACAAATGAAAAAAATGTGTAGCACTGCTCTTCAAGTTCTCAGCGCAGACCACCAAGCTTGCCAGCGCGAGGACTCGCATAAAAGTGTCTAATAGTGTTTCAAACTGGGTTCCAGATGGAGCGTGGACAGCCGTCGGAGGGAAGTTATTCCACGCGGCAATCACCAGAAATAAGTGAATCTTTTGCCCAATCGATGCGTGCGCACTGGGCCTGAATATCCTGTAACCATATACGACCAGGAGAACTTGAGCGAAATCCTTGATTTTGTGTATCGATCGGTGAATCCATGGCTTATATCACTGATTCGACCACCCGTCGATCCCGTTTTCCATTCGCTGACGAGATTAGGAGAGGTTACACGTCGAGGGCCAGTAACTACTTTGGGTCTAGCTGGCATTCAGTCTGCTCCAAATTTTTATTTTGCTGGTCCTCCGAATCCTGTCTGCATGATACGGGCTGGCTAAAGCCCTCAGGCTCTGAACCTTCAATCACCGACCATTCTGCATCAGACTATGGTGATCCCTCTGACCATTGCACATTAGTACTTTTGTTTAAGTGAAGGCAAAGAAATATGGAGGCTTACACAATACAAATTATGTACTTCGTGAAAGGCGTGTTCCCTACTTGCTGTGTCGAGTTACGCTGTCAGTGAATTAACGAGCGGTGATCTACCTTTCAGACTGCGACGGGATAGAAAGTATCTAGGAATATATTAATGGTGATTCCAGGAAGGAGATCGATTTGGCTTTATTGTGGTGGTAATAACTAACCGTACTAACGAACTGGGAGTTGTATTATCTCGCCTATTTTTACTCACTTGATTTAACTACTTTGAACTGGTATTTGCTAGCGTTACCCACTGCAAGACCATGTTTATTTGCTAACTTTAATTGTTTTTTCGGTGTATGAGAAACAGCAATGGTCCCAAAACGGAGGGTTTTAGCGCTAATAGAGATCAGCGGAAGAGAAGTGAGGATCGAGTTTACTTTCACTGGAAATATCATGTCTGAAAAGAACCTCTTAATCAAGCGTGGAATTTTCATGCACCCCTGTGGAACTGGAGGTTGTGGAACAGCAAGACGTGTTTCTCCAT
>NW_008752073.1:220983-223343 GCF_000715545.1 Opisthorchis viverrini | reverse complement strand
ACGAAACGCCAGATGGAAATGTTTTGTCAGTGTGATCATGATCCTTTGATGGGGTTTGTTTGGCTCCAACGCGCAGAACGGGTTTGTCTTGGGCGAGTGTTGACGAATGTCTTCCCCCGTGAAGACCAATTCGGTCATGGCTTTTCGTAGTTCCGCTTTGACAAGGCGCGGGGCAGTATGCTTGCCAGCGCGAGGATTCGCATAACTAAGTGTCTAATAGTGCTTTAAACTAGGTTCTAGAATAAGCGTGAACAACCGCCAGAGGAAGGTCATTCCACGCACCTACTACCCGAAATGAGAAAAAATTTTGTCTAGTGATGTTGAAAATTTTTTTACTATGTCCCCGCCGTGTGTTTGCTGGTTCAACGGTGAAAAAACCTGTTTGCCAAGCTTTGTTCAAACAGGGCATAAGTAAGAATTAGGTCTCCTCGGGGTCGACGGTAATCCAGGGGAAAGAGATCGAGCATCGCGAGACGCGTTTCGTAGTCCACGATTGGATGTGGAGAAGACGCTGATGCTGAATATATTCCTGTATAGTGGCCTCTGTAGACATTAGATATCATTATTTGGTCAATCGTGGGTTCCCCATTCCTGTCCATGAAGAACGCGTTTGGCTTGTTTCTGCGACAACGTCCCATGCATTTAGGAAGAACATTTCTGTTTTAGGTGTGGTGTTTAGAATGGCGGCTTGTTTTTGCATGTTCTATTGTCACGTTTTTTTGTTTACAGCGGTTTCGCATTTTACAAAATGTCGGCTTGTGTTCTGTGTCTCCTGCAGTTAGTTTATTTTTGAAAAAAATAATCGGGAACTCTTTTCCAGAAGATGCCGAATCCTTTCGGAAGCTTGTGGCCCATCCGACTGCATGCTGTTTTTTGGGATGACCATCGCCTCAGCATCGTGAACCTTCTGGACAATGGTCCCTTATAAGTCTTACACTGAAGCTGGTCCCGGTTAAACTCGTTCAATTAAGATGTGTTTTCCTGAGAATTCTGCACGGGAAAGTCTTAAAAGCACGTTTAGGGTTCGGGATTTCTGGCCCAGTAGCAGAAGAAATCAAAGCTCAGCATGCCGTGGTCACTACATCCCGGTGGAAGGTTGTTTATCACCTGACCGACGAGGTGTCTTTTGTTGGCAATGACTAAATCCAGGGGAGATGGCTGTTGAAACGGGAAAGTCTTAAACGAACGTTTAGGGTTCGGGATTTCTGGCCCGGTGGAGGGTTGTTTATCACCTGACCGACGGGGTGTCTCTTGTTGGCGATGACTAAATCCAGGGGAGATGGCTGTTGACATGCGAGGTATCTGGTGGATGCGGTGACATGTTGGGTCCAAGAGCTCCGTTGGACGACTTCGGTCAGCGCCCTTGCAAAGAAGCCACTTGATCCGACGCGTTATACCTCCATTTAGGGGGCCTTTGGAGCGCTGAAATTATCTCCCAGCAAGATATGAGTGAAGTGCTGAATCACTGCTGTTTCTGATATACATCAATGACCTTCCAGTTATTCTTTCAAGTCCATGTTGATTTGTTACTGCTATTATCTTTTACTCGAAGTAATGTCAGAAAGTGAATAGCACTAACACTAAAGAGTTATGTATAGTGGCCACCAGAGACACCAGTACAATTGAATAACACACAAAAAGGGAAGAGACTTATCGAGTTCTTTGTCTGGTAAGTTGCAGTAGATGAAGCTGAGGTTTGTAGGACGCGGTTGAATTTAATGCGGGTCTTGGCTGGGCGTGCTGAAATCTGGCCTGCTTCTTGTCGTTTAATCCAAGCTATATCGAGCCCAGACTTTTCTCGCACAGTGAGTCGTGCGTAGGTTTGAATTGACTCTGGTCAAGGCGCTGTGTGAAGTGACGAGCGTCGGCATCCCGCTGTTGTTGTTCCGCATATATATACGTTTACGTTGTGAGAATGAGCTAGCGTTGTTTGTCCTAGGATAAGATTCCAATAATCTCAGTTACTCGTGTGACGGATATTCATGACATAATCAAAACAGGAGTAAAACTGTGGGTGTGCATGCGTTAAACAAGTTATGTGAGTGGTTAAAGGTAAACATTGATGAGGTAGTAACCTAACTAAGAAAGCGGTTGAAGATAAACGTTGACGGGATGGTAATTGGCAATACATTTTGCGCACGACTTGAAATCCTGGAGTTCTCATGCCAGTGACCTCCAAATGGATGTAAACTTTGCAAAGTGGTACATAGCAATAACGGCAGTTGGCTGAGCACGCGATCCGAACAACTCTGCCTGTGATGGGGAATGGTGATGAGGACAAAACCCCGATTTCAGTAACCTGGGTTCTCCCAGTGGAGTAGGAATTGAGCCATTGCAATACCCGGCCACTGATCCGTGTA
>NW_008752073.1:205338-218705 GCF_000715545.1 Opisthorchis viverrini | reverse complement strand
AAGCTGAGGTTTGTAGGACGCGGTTGAATTTAATGCGGGTCTTGGCTGGGCGTGCTGAAATCTGGCCTGCTTCTTGTCGTTTAATCCAAGCTATATCGAGCCCAGACTTTTCTCGCACAGTGAGTCGTGCGTAGGTTTGAATTGACTCTGGTCAAGGCGCTGTGTGAAGTGACGAGCGTCGGCATCCCGCTGTTGTTGTTCCGCATATATATACGTTTACGTTGTGAGAATGAGCTAGCGTTGTTTGTCCTAGGATAAGATTCCAATAATCTCAGTTACTCGTGTGACGGATATTCATGACATAATCAAAACAGGAGTAAAACTGTGGGTGTGCATGCGTTAAACAAGTTATGTGAGTGGTTAAAGGTAAACATTGATGAGGTAGTAACCTAACTAAGAAAGCGGTTGAAGATAAACGTTGACGGGATGGTAATTGGCAATACATTTTGCGCACGACTTGAAATCCTGGAGTTCTCATGCCAGTGACCTCCAAATGGATGTAGACTTTGCAAAGTGGTGCATAGCAATAACGGCAGTTGCTGAGCACGCCGCTCCGAATAACTCTGCCTGTGATGGGAAGTGGTGATGAGGACAAAACCCCGATTTCAGTAACCTGGGTTCTCCCAGTGAGATAGGAATTAAGCCAATGCAGTATCCGGCCACTGATCCGTGTAGATCGTGATTTGTTGACGAGTATTCCGTGGGGGACTTGGTCAGACACCTTGCGGATATCAAAATGGATAAGAATAATGTAGAGTCCGTCATCGTACGCAGATGAAATATGGTTATAGAGATCAACCTGCCGTGTGTTATCTTACCGGCGTGTCATAAACCCATGATGTATAGTGTTGTTGGCGGTGAGCAGGTAATACGCGATAGGGACGTTTATAAGTTGCTGTTTGGTACGCAGAAGCAAGGAAGTATGTTGAACTCGTGATTTCCATCGTTGTTGTATGATTTTCACTATAACGTTTACGCACATTCCCATTCAGTTTGTTTTACCTCCCATAGAAGCGTTCCTTTGGGTTTTCAATTGTTCGCTGGAACATTCTTCTCTGGTCATTTAATCTCAAGTACTTTAAATCAGATCTAAGGTTTATTTGCCTTCACAAGCTCTGGTAGTTATGTTTTGGGGATAAATAACTTCTGAGATACAGTCTTTAGTAGCTGTATAATGATAATGAATGTGTTTATGTGTAAATGCAATTCATGTGACGGCTGATATTACGACCAGCACCCAATGCCCCCTCCACTGCGACGAATAAAGACCAAATGAACTTCGGCAGGACACGATTCCGCACAGTGATATGGACTGGCCGCCGACCATTGAACTCTGTCCCTTGGAGGATAGCCAAATGACGCGACAATTCTGGGTACCCTTGAAATCGTTAGGAGCTATATAGGACAGAATCCAACTCGTCCCTTCGCCCCTCCCAGAAGACTTATCGTTCAAATAGTAACAATGCAACTTCGCCAAAGCATCAGCTGACGATAATGTGGGAACAAATGTTTTATCAGCAAGTGATTATTGCCTGAAAGAAGCTTCCACCTTTGGTGGTCATCCTAACTCCATTATACGTTTTAAAAATTGATTTGACGAGAAGTGGGTGGCGTAGGTGCGGTGGAATTAGTTTCTTTATCGGCCTGCATGCCCTGGTCTATCTATAGGCACATGGTTTCTGATATACGAGTTCAATGGTGAATTCGATCGTTGTCAACGTTACGAGAAGACTATCCATTAACCAGGATGTTGCAAACTTCGTGGTCATATATTTTGCATTTTGATAAACTCACTTTCGGGAAGGTAGGTGATGACACTAGGAATAATATTAACAAGCTGTGCGAATTCCAAGACATTCAATCTGATCACAGGACGAATGGATATTGAAACAAACCAGCCAGGTTTCTAAGTGAATTTTTAACGAACCTAGCGCACACTCAAAGCGTTTAGAGCGTTCACGATGTTTCGATGATAGCTGATTGCAGGTTTTATATTTTGAACTGTGCACTCGGGATTACATCCCCAGTTCCGAAAGGGCTCCCATTCTTTGAACCTGAGTTGCGTGCCAGCAAGATAAACAGGAATATCGATAAGACTTTTATCCCCATGTCCGGACATAGAGGGGGTCAACAAGCGTGTACCACCCACAGATTGTGTCACACTGACCAATATTTTGATTTTCGTTTCTGTTGCATAAAAAACATGGGAATTTCAGGATTACTTTTGAATTTAGATTTACCAAACGATTGCCTCTTTAGCACAAAAAGGTAATGGAAGAAGCTTGCTTTTTATGATTTTCCCCACCGACCAGTATGTTACAAGTAGAATGACCCTCAAATGCTCTGAAAATCCCCGGAAACTTCAACTTTTTAAGCATGTACACCGTCTAAAGCTTGTTTTTTATGCTTTTTCCCACCGACCAGTATGTTACAAGTGGAATGACCCGCAAATGCTCTGAAAATCCCGGATACTTCAACTTTTTAAGCATGTACACCGTCTAGTGCGTATCAGAGTCAAGTAAGCAAAGTCAGTTTTGTTTGTTATACCAAGTTTTGTCGGAGAGTAATAAAATGCCGTCAAAGTAACGATAATCAATTTTAAATCATAGTGCTCAACAAGCCCAGGTTTGAGTCAGATGTTTACTCATAAAGCGATGTACCAAAACGGTACATAAGCGAGAACCCGGCGCTGCTGATAAATTTGCTCATTGAAAGTGAAATGCGAATTGTAGAAGCAAGTCAAAAGTACATTAATAATGGCTGATAATAATGCATAGTTTACAATACGTTTACGGACATTTCAAAGCCAACAGACAACCAGCTATTGGCATCCAGCCAAATACGAGGAAAATTTATCAGCTTGATGGAAATGGGTTGAAGCCTCGTATATTTTGGGTCCTTTGACCTAGCATAGTTGGCTGATAAAACGTCGTGCGCTTTGACACTTTTGAGACCTGACGGGAAGGAATATTTTAGCTTCTTTCAAAGGCTGCCCCCCATTTGCATGCCAAAGTCGTTTCCTATCTTTGTACTGAAATGTCCTGTAGATTTGTGGATAGCACGTATGGAATTCCTTCCGAAGACACGTACAAAAATGTGGCAGTCTAATCTACGCGTACGAAAATAACAGACATGGGTCCTGTATTCTGAAGCTGTGTTACGTTCGTTTACGCATGGGAAAAGGGATATTTAAGTTCGTCCTCTTCATCTGTATTCGTCTGTATTGCAATATAGCTTCGCTTAGTTAAATAGGGCATGCATGCTGGTTTTCTTGTTGCTCACCGGAGAGGTGTTCATCTGCAGTGTCACTCGCTGATACATTGTCGTTCTTTTGATTTTGGGGTAAACCACACTGGTAAACCATGTTGACATGTGTTACCGAGGGCGGGTGGGTAGATCATTAGCTGCTACACTTTCTGGAGTACTTGCGTGGACTCCAATCATGAAATCGCCAATTGATGTACTTCGTTGTGCTTTTATAGCCCATTCAAACTGCCTAGCCCCTGAAGACCGCACGACCCTAGGAGGTGAACAAATTCGTCACAGCCTACTTCTCCAACTTTGGTCGGTCCGCCATTGACTGAAGTACGATATCTAAAGGTGTATATGATTCCGAGACCTTTTCAGGCGGTGAAATTCGCTTGGCCTCATCCAACCGCCGGGCGCTTGACAATCGCATGGCTTTGCCGACATTCCAGCTGCACAGTCTTTCTGACCACATCCACAGCGCAAGTCCATTGAATATCCGACCCCAGGTAGAACTGAATGTCCGTGCATACCAAAAAGCCTGGGGAATCCGGAAGTCCAAAGAAATAACAGAAGCATGGGGTGTCCGAAATTACCGCAGATTGTTCCACATGATTCGTTCGAGAGTTTCTTGGGAGCCTACTTCTGGTTCAGGGTGTCGGCCTCTGATAGTGATGAGCTGTGAATCCAGCACTCCCCCTTCAGCTTCAGACGTGTTCAAATGCACATCCTCACTCAAGATTCATAGGGCTTCCAGTTCCCATATTTCACCATCCCGTTCAAGGGCGGCGGTGACTTCCTCGACTAGTGTCTCTCTAGTCCATTTTTTCATTTTGAGGGAAATGAAGGCCCCAAACAACTACTGTGTGCCAATAATATATCCCATCTTCATAAAAGGTGCTCGCAGTAATGGTAACCACAGTTCGACCTTTGTTGTAACCAGGCTCTGATATAATTGTTCCTTGGCCATTTGGGGGGGGGGAGATTGACCAAGTGGTTAGAGCGCGAATTTACTGACCAGAAGGTTTGTGGTTCGAACCCGAACTCTGCCTCTCGCCTCCTCCTGTCTAGGCTTGGGCAACCTTCGGGTGGCATGGCAGTTAGGTGCCGGAAGGGGGCTAAGGCTGAACGATTACGGATGTTGGTAGTTAGTGTTATCAGGGTAGTCAAGCATCGGTGTTGAACACTGATGTCATGCTGATGATGATGATGTTGATAAGGGTCATTTTTGGTGGCAAACAAAACCTTGATCCGTGCGCATCGAGGGAAGTTGCAGCTGAGTAGAAGCTGGGCTGACCGCATCTTCATTCTCTGTTTCCATTAGTGCACCGCTCTATGTACTGACGCTTCATGTACGCTCCCGCGTGCTGAAGTTATTAGTGCACCGCTGGTGATGGCTATAATAAAATTTAGAAGGTATATTCTCTAATAATTGTTTTTAGTATAGTTGACAATGGTGAGATGCCACACGTACAAAAATAAATACAATGCGAAATAGGGGCAAGTCAGAAAAGGAACTCATCGTCTGTGAGAGTACCCTGGTGAAAGTCCGGACGGCGGGAACGCGTTTTCTCTACAGTATGGCTACTACGCGTGTTCCATAATTGTCCGTGGACGTGTGGAGAGTGGTTGACTTCCTGCTCCCTGCACGCGCGCGAGTCTGTGTGTGCTGACTTTGTTCGGTTTCCCCGGATGTAGGTCCGTTTGCGCGTACGTGGGCGCGTCAGCACGTGAGTGGTTGGTGCGGTGCAGACAATTGATGAGTCACCCTAATGTGACGTGGTGTAGGCATGAAAAANTATGAAAAAAGACAAGTCTCGTGATCCAGTGAGCGACTGTGAGCTGAACAGTCAAGTATGTGGGTAACGGGGTAGCTACAAAGTACATGCGGACTATGAATGTTAATATAACTAAGTGTCCTTTTGTGCATTACATCACGTCTCCTATTGGACGTAAAAACGGCCGGCAAATTCTGAGATGCTAGAATTTCTCTATGGATTCGAATGGCTTGATGTCACTTCAAAGAAGTATTCCGATAGTTGTTGGGTATCATATTGGCTGGATCCAACGGTACATCACAAAATTTGGCTCCCCGATGAACTAAGACACTGAGGGCGCGTATTTGAGCCACATGCAGGTTGCGGTCTTGGCTGTCCATGATTGCGCCCCATCCTTATTCGCATTGGCTAAAATCCTAAGGGCCGTAACATTAAAAATGAGAGAATGGCTGAATGGATATTTGCGACTTACCATTTTGAACGTAGCAGAGACCAATCCGTGGGTGATGTGATGATGATTTTGATAAACGTTGTCCTTCATCTTGGTATTAAACAATATTATTTCAGTAATCCACTGACGGTCACTTTTGTGTGTGATGTTGCTAAGGAAAAGGTGGCTAATCTGAGTAACACAAAGTTAGCGTTTATTACCTCTACTTTAATGGTTTTTGGTCTGCGCTCATCGATGGTACTTGAACTCAAGTACCATCGCATAACAGTATCCAATAACAGACACGAATTGAATATGTGTAAACGTGCGACCTGAAGTAGACGCTTTGAAAGTCTTTCAGCAGGCGATTTGTGTTCAGTAAGTACGGGAAGCCGTATTACCACGTGCTCTGTTTTCTCTCAGTGACCACCCGGAATCTATTTTATAACAAACGATTTATCGGTGCACCCTTCATAGCAAACGGATCAACGTTGGTGTCTGCTGTCATGCCATAAAAGCTTGCCCGTCCTTTTTCCCTGCAAAATGAGATGAGTGATCCCTTAACCAGAAAGTTCTGTGTGACAATAAAAGAAAGTTTACAATTCATTTGATCGAGCCGAAGGATGAAGAGCAACTGTGGACGCATGTAGAAAACAATCCCTGGCATTTTCATTTGTTTACATGTCACTTTTGGAGGTTGCTTACGCGTTACGGGTTGGTAAGTTTCTTTGTGTTTTCCTTCCATATAAATGATCATAAAACCATAACTTCAGAAAATCCTTGTCCCCTTGCTTCCATGGTACGTTTGCTACGTATCAGGCGACCACGCAAGGATGTCTTTTACGCACTGGTGGTTCAACCAGAAAGCCTCCATTAGTGAACTTGTGCATACAAGCCTCAGAAGTAACAAGCTGCCCGAACACACACGGCTGACGGACCATCAGATATGGCGACCTCCAACTACTCGCCGCTGGCACTGGGCGGCTTACGTAGGCCATGGTACACCGGGAACGGTCTGTTTCGAAAAAGGGCTAGTATTGTATACAATGACTGCAGAGTACCGTTGTCTTACAATCTTCGGCACTTAATTTCTTACAACTGTTAATTGCGGTGAGTGTGTAACTAACTTGGCGTTGACAGGCGGCACCCTTGAAGTGAAGCCCAACAGAAGCGTAGTCACTACCTCAGTAACTTGAAGGCCACGGCGCTCATGCATACTCTGCTGATAATGTGTGTGGAGACAAGGGCAAAATTTCCAAACACATGCTGTGTTAATCACTGCTAGAAGCGTCCTCTTCTAGCCTGGAAGCAATAGATTGCGTGAAAGCTGGGTTCCACGGACGTACCTGAAAAAATTAGGGGAGAGCTCGTAATCGCTAGAAGAACTAAAATGACCAGAACCCCTTCCGCCCAGCCCGTGTGAAAGAAACACACCGGTTTTTAGTGTCGCACCACGTTGAGGAAGGGATGCACTTTAAGGCACAGGAAAACCTCGGACGCCACCCAAACATCCAAGAAGACACGACAGTTCACTAATATGACCAGTATTAATCGCTAGACTAAAATGACCAGAACCCCTTCCGCCAAGCCCGTGTGAAAGAAACACACCGGTTTTTAGTGTCGCACCACGTTGAGGAAGGGATGCACTTTAAGGCACAGGAAAACCTCGGACGCCACCCAAACATCCAAGAAGACACGACAGTTCACTAATATGACCAGTATACCTGATTAAAGCTACTAATGCCGGTGCCATAAACATCAGATTCACTCATTATCCTATGGTACATCATTCGTTTCGACCAGGCAAACAAAACTTCTTTATCCGAGTGAACCTTTGCGATACATGAAAGGAACAAAAAATGACAGCTGCTTTAGGAGTCGCTGCCTTCGGTCTACAGAAGTGCAACACCTCGACGAAACAAAAACAGCGTGTTGATGATTCAGATGGCGATTGTTAGCGTACCTTTGCTACTCGGACCATTGCAGATCGTGAGAATGCTGCATGTTAAAACTAACGACTACAAGGTGACCTTTACGGTGACCCAAACGCATTAAGGACCAGCAATCGAAGTCGGTGTGCCTGAAAATACGTGAACTGGGTAATATTGCAGATAATTATCAATATACTGACGACCACGCTTAGTAGTGTGAACGTGCGTGTACGCATTTGAATACTATGAACGCAAAACAGATAAACGGTGCAAGAACTACATCGTAATTCCGTTTATGCTTCGTCGCTAATTAACTGTGCCTCGGGGCAAAAAGTGTGCCCGTTCATGGCTGGAATTTTCGCAGTTTGGACTCAAATTTCACGAAGCAACGACATTTACGACCGGAGAGGTGCTCGAACAACTGTCTCGTCATGTTAATTTCGTCCTGTGAACCAACAATATATTTAACTGCAATACCAGCTTCCCGGACCACGATCCAGAGTAGGACGTAGTTGCCTTCGGTCTTCCTGTGGTTGATGATTTACCATTCGGGTTCAGCATCACGCCGCATCGACCCAGACCACACGAGGAACAAGCAAGGAATGATTATTTGTGGCTGTTCATGGGCTTTTGTACCGCCATGACATATGAGCCATATGACTTTGGGGTATGCTCAGCTCGGTCCAGACCGCAAGACACTAACTCTGTGGCCCATCAGATAAAGTATTATGTTTAGTTTTTGTTGGCTTGTAATGCTTCAGCCAAAACCCATCAAAAATGTGAGAGTGCTAGTTAACCCCTGGATGAAATTTCAACGCGATTAGCGAATGATGCGCAAGAGTGAAAATATTATGGTCCTCAAGTAGTCGGAGGTAAGATACTCGAAATATAACACATTTTCATGAATGGACACCACCAAGGTATCATATTTTGTACAATTTGTTACTGTATGTGCAACCCGACTCAGGCTTTCACAATGAAGGATTGTAACTGTCTGTCCGCGCGGATCAGGGACGGTAAAAATTGGGAACCTCAAGATGTAGAAACTATGAACAGGTCCTTAGTTCTTAATTATTCCCGTCGCACGCAAAACTCAAAACAATCGTAGATTGTGGCATTCATCATAAATAATGGGAGCAGCATTATCACCAAGTTTACACAGATAATGAGCGGTTGGAAAAGTCGTTTTGACTATTAGTTGCTTCTATGGCTCCCGTGTTCGTCCAGCACATGACCAAGCGGACACTGGACCGATGTTTGTTTAGCGATCTAAGCCTCAAACACCTCTATTGGTCTTTTCCTCTTACACCTGCCCGAATTGAGGATCTGCCACAAAACAAAACACTTTCATAGCCATCACAACTGTTCAGAATGACAGGCTATCTCTTCGTTAAGATAAGATAACCAGTGAAATGAATAACTAACTCTACCAAGACCCGGCGACAAAACGGGGCTTCTAAAAATGACATTCGGGGTACATTTGCGCAATATATGAGTGCCCATTTTGTTGCTTACCATATATTCACCATGCATCAATATGCAACTGTGTTGACGAGTCTGGAACTGGAAAACGTTTTGTACTTCAGACGAGGCGGTTTTTTCGTGACTAATTTGGTATGATTCTTGGGTACTACAGTGGGGAGGCAGACTCATCGATAGTGCACTCACTGTTAGGTCAGTCTGTGTAAAGGCTGGCTAGAAAGAATAATGAATAAATATCGCCCAGCTATAACACCCCTGTAGGTGCCCAGCCTAGACATGAACAGTCGAGACGTCGTGTTTGTTGCAAACCGATGATTATTCTGTTAGTAATTCCGTGGAGGTATCTTGAGTTCGAATAAAAATAAGTTAAAGGAAATACCGGCTATGTGCTTGAATGTCATCCACGTATCATAAGATCTTTGTCATTCAGCAAGCGACTGATTTGCATTCTATTAAAAGGGTGCATCTATACGACTCGTACACTCTTCAGGACATTCTAATTTGTGCATTTTTGAAACGCCAGGTGGATTTCTAGGGTTTCGTACGAATTTTTGAACAGGGATCGGAATAAATTCATTGTAGGATTGATTTGTCAAGGTTTCCGCATATCAGGTCAGAACCGTCAGCATCATAAAAGTTTGTGTCCGAACAACAACAGGCATTCGAAATGACTACCATAACCTAATCGAGATCAACTTCAGAAGGTAACTGGTGAAAGAAGTTTAGTTCGGTGCAAACTGAAGACAAATATCGATTGTGAGTTCACTGGCAATCGGGGGAGAATATGAAAACGCGTGGCGTCTATGAAACGGAGTTTACTGGGTGGATTTCAATAATGAAAGCAAAACAGGGCCGATTCAAACAAGGAAATTGTTCACGCCAACAGGCCTCTACATTGGACTTTCTGAGGACAAAGAGGAATTGGAATTAGACGGATAAAGCCTAAGCCCAGAACACAAAAGTGAGCAAGGCATTGTGTCTAAGAATTGACAGCAAGGTCGTCAAGTTTGGAATTATTTGAAGCAAAAACCACGACGGGTCATGTCGGTACACCAAGGGTGAATTGACGAGATATTGGAAACACCATGTTCCGCTTATCTTGTGTTCCACTCAGTTCCAGCAAACTCAGTTTAACGTCAAGCTCAAGCGACCATGTTTTTCGGCCTGCCTGTGAGGCAGGTTACTATAAAGGTTACATTATGCGTGTCCAGATTCACCAAGCATGCAGCAGAAAGGTTGAATGCAGCACAACTTCTCAACTGTTACAGTCACGAAGATTAAAATCCACGAAATCTAAGCAGAGCAAGAAATCCATTTGTAAACATTGATTGTTATACAGAACATAGTGGTAACTTGGTTGAGTTTGTCGCCTGTCGATTTGTTCAGCGAGCTCGGCAATTGACTTGCAATTGTTTCATCAACAGACGAGTTGACATCACCATGCGCAGTTGGGTGGGTACCTGTTGTTTGCCTACGTGCGCTTATATAACATTTAGACGCTATATGATATTTCCCAATGTGATTGGCTAGTTGGGTGACAGCAATTTTTGGTGAATTTATTGGTCCGTTAGTTGCGTTGTGGTTTACGTTCCTTGGAGTCGATTGGTCACTCCGATGCCTTCTGCTTTTAGTAGTTCCCTCCTCCGTTCTGATCGACTTCCTTTCGATTTGCGTTTTGTTGCGGTCTGATTTTCTTCTGAAATGACTGTCCAGCTTCGCTGACCTGTTCCCACCACTGTTTCTCCCCCGTTTTGATCGACTTCCTTTTCGATTTGTGTTTTGTTGTGGTCTGATTTTTTTCTGAAATGACTGGCCAGCTTCGCTGACCTGTTCCCACCACTGTATTGACTGGCGCTCATGCGTCCACTGGTTAATCCGGAACGTTGGTCCATTGCCTGAACGCCTCCTCAGATCCAAGTGATGCGTCCGTTTGAATCAGATCCACCTGCTTATTTTGGCGAGTTCTTCGTCTGGTCGCCTGTGCATACAAGCAACTGTACAAGCACTGCACGAGCAATCGGACCAGGAGCTCGTAAAAAGAAACAGGCGGGTCCGGTCCAAACACGATAAAACATAAAAACAAATGGCCTTCAAATGCCATATAAACGCACGCAGGCAAACAGGAGGCACCCATACAACTGCGCATTAATTATGTCTCACCGTATGGTGTTGAAACGTTTGCAAGTCAATTGCGAAGCTCGGTAAACAGATCAACGGCCACTTGATCGGCAATCAATGTTGCACACAACCTTCAGCACCTCTGAACTTTATCCCACCATTTTCAAAAAAGTAACAAATTACGATGGAAGGCCGAGACTGAGTTTACGAGGATACTTTGAAAGAGAAAATAACCGTATTCGCTGCCAAGCTGCGCAGGATCTATTCCATTTGTTTAGACTTGCGAAGCCTTACAACTTTATTTGACCTTTCTCATTTTCTGGGGGCTCTTGGTTGGCCTGCGAAAATCTGCAATAAAGTACCCCGGAAAAATGGATTTCGAAGGCTTTCAGGTGGCCGAAAATTAAGGTGAATTTAGACGTTTTCGTCAACATATTGGGGGTTCAGTCGGACGGTAACTGCGGAAAATCATGGATTAGTATGCAGACCATCCGGGTTCGAACCCTAGGTGGAGGCTTTGGACAAGTCACCCGTTGGTATTCTGTATGGGAAGTTTGTTTAAAGTCAAGTCAAGTAAAACGTTTTCAAAACTGTTTGATCATAATTGGTTTTTCAAGGATCTCAAAATCAAGATCGTCCTGTGTATTGTCAGTTACATCTCTCCAAACTCGGTTGTCCATTAGTGAGTGTAAACTCTTACTTCACCAACCCTGCTTAAAAAATTTGCATATTCCAAAAAATACTGAACCATTTCAACATGTTGAACTCCAAAGGGTTGCCCCAGTTTCTCAGGTAAACCCACTCCGATAACCAGGTTCTTCCATTTTATGGCATTCAAATTTATCGAACTCGCTTTCGGAAGCGCGCAAGACTGTGGGCGGTCTCAGCCACTCAGTGGTTACCAATAATGTCATTTTAACAAGCGAGTCTTTGACCAAATAAAACTTTTAGCTGCTTTTCAACAGCATTCAACACCTGTAAGTAGTACGGTAAGGCCGATAGCATTTGACCAAATGCCTCGGACAGTTTGAGGGTCCTCAGAATAATTGGTCAGCTGATCCTAGGGCAACCGCGATTTGCCTCGACTCGTCTAAAGCATCTGCGTCATTTCCATCTTTCTCACTACCTCTGGGATGGCGAGAGTTTCAAAAAAAGCGTTCCGTATGATAATCAGAACACCACTGTTAACTCCCCTCTGTTTTCCGGTCAAGATGTGGAGTATTCGAGTAACTTTTAACTGTACCGCTCAACCGCGAATAACCCAACTGTATGCTTTGCTGATCTTAATCCGATTGATGGAGTAAAAATGCAAGTGAAATATCTGCTAACAAAGCTGAATTCTAAATCCAATGCTTCCTGTAAACTAGCTTAAGTGAAGAACATAAAGTCATAAGTCTACTTACCGGTCCATGGTCACTGTAGGTTCTTTTTCGTAAGGCAGACACTATACCCTATGCAGGTAGGGGTGAATTCTTGAAGCCTTGACAGACTCGGATACCGATGGATCTTTATTCCAAACATGAGAACAGCGGTCCTCAAGAATTAGGTCATTTGATGTCCTCCTTTATATTGCGTCTATACAGTGTATTGGGATATTTTGAGCGTAGTATCAAGTGAAACATGAGGCAGCCTGTTGCAGCACATTCCGTTGAGAAGTACATTATAAAGGAGAGATTTAGTTGGGTTCCAAGAGATTTTCACTTGGTTTGCAGATGGGTGTTGTAATCGAGCTTCGTGCAATTTGGGTTCGAGTAGAACATAAGATTGAGGGAAATTCGGGGACCGCGATGAGCCCCGAGAAGGTCGAAATGGGTGTTGTATCAAGCTTCGTGCAATTTGGGTTCGAGTAGAACATAAGATTGAGGGAAATTCGGGGACCGCGATGAGCCCCGAGAAGGTCGAAACCGGTTGTGGCCTATCAAAGAGCCCTCGGCAACCTTACGAGTAAGGTAGGTCTTCTACGGGGGTCTATTCTGATGGTGCTTATACTGCAGTCTAAAGAGAGACGTTAATATCGCAAAATACGAGGAGGGAACTGGTGTAGTTATCTGGCTACCCAATAAGTTAGATTACCAGGAGTGTGTGGCGAAGAAATAAAAACAATAACGCTAGATTGGGTACACCATAGTAAAGAGGTCAGGTGGAACAGACTTAATAATAATTGTTCTCTTTAAAATTGTTCGTCGTTGGCCCGGATCGGCGAATAAATAATAATCCAATCATGGTTGTCCAGGGTTTTCCCCTGATCACTTCCCACATAGGATAGATTCCGAAGATAGTCTGAAGTGTTTGGATACCAGAGTTAGTGTATGAGACTCGCGAATGACCGCTGCAAGCGCGAGCGAAATCAGAAGAGAGAGTCGAAGCACATGACCACGCTTG
>NW_008752073.1:194767-205240 GCF_000715545.1 Opisthorchis viverrini | reverse complement strand
AAAAAAGGGTACAATACAAACCACTCGATTTCCTTCATGGCAACATTGATGAAACGATCCGGTTCTTTCATCGTGATAGTGAAACAGGGTTAAAAAACCAGGTATTCTTATCAGGCTTGCCACGTAGTCTTATGTTTTGATATAGTTAGCATTACTAACACAACATCAACAATTGTGCATTCTTTTGAGAAAATGAATTTAATCGCCCTTGATGATCTTCCTTTCAACATTGCGAAGAGACAATAAAATGTTTTGTAGGAAAATTGATACCTGTGTCCTACTTTCAAATAATGCTGGTAGTCATGCCTGAAATTTGGAAAAAACAAGTGCCCGAAGCAATACGATCTGGATGACAATCATATACCGCGGTTTAAGGATGATGAGTTGAAGCACAGTGCTCAATAGGTTACTGGAAAAATTTGGACAGCTTGTCACCGGTTTCGGTCTATTGGGGGTTCTTCAAGTAGGTACAGTCTCCGAGTTTCCGTCAACCTTATTTGAAGCCGAACTTTGCACGAACTTTGGCGACGATCATCTGCATACCAATTCTATTTTAGTGGGAGGCTCACCTGGAACTCAACTGAATCTCTAGTTTCTCTCATATACTTTTTCAGTTGAAAATACCACACCGAAAAACCTCACGTTTCAACTGGTACGGTATTCAAGATGTTATTTTTTGACGTAACACACTATGCATAAGATTACTGGGGCCTCTTGGTTAACTCACAACCAGCTTCACTGGGAAGGTACACGGGGTCACCGAGTTTCTTTCAACGTTCATCAAAAAGAGGGATTCAGCTGAGTTCCAGGGAAGTCTCTCGTGAGGCCCAAAATGGTGTGCAGGCTGAATGTTAGTTTCATCAGGCATTTTATTATGAGATAAACAGTAAAGGTGGGAAAGGAGGGAGATGAGAAATGAGCGGAAAGGTTATAGAAACGAGATTAACACCAGAACTCTGTTTCCGTAACAAAAAGAGCTCCCGGTCACTCAAATTTCTCAAGCCATACGTTATGTTTCTTTGAGATAGCGTTTGAACCTCAACCAAGAAGTAAGCGTTTCTATTCGCTGTGTTTGCAAGCATTCGAACTACCTCAGGCCACCAATCGTGTTCAAAACCATGGAACCTATAAAAAGTGGATTATCTTGTCAGAAGACGCGTTTTAACCTCTGAATAACCGTTTACTATTCAATGGCCTGGCGACGAACTGAAAAGATTTTGCTGTTTTCGATACTGGTCCTTCTGATGCATAGAAGGTGAGTCTGAACTTTCACCACGAAAATCTGACCTACAGGTCTCCAAGTGCCGAAAACCAGGTGGTATATGTCAAGCTGTTTAGTGACGCTGCTGTAAGTTGTGAATGAGACTGATTTTTCACCCATACTTCGATTTCACCAGGGTAATCCGTACGGTTTGGTTCAAGTTGGGGCGCAACAATTCAAGGTGCTTTTTGATACTGGCGGATGGACTTCGTGGCTTGCATCGAGCAGATCAACAGCTGCCTATCATGAGACCAAAGCTAAATATGACGACCAGTCCCGAACACGCACCTCACTTGACCAAGACTACAGCGTGGAGTACGGTGATATTGTTCACCAAGGCAATCTGGTGACGGACAACCTATTAGTAATTTGTATTACCAAAGATTATAAACTTTTGTCAAGATTGAAGATCATTGTGTTGAACAGTTCCAGTTTGTTGAAATGCACACTAGTTCGGCTGTTGTGGTCTCGGGACAAGAATACGACGGAGTAATTGCAATGAGAAAACTACACGGGGCAGACGCGGTATCGGAACAATCCACCGGTTCTTTGCTTGATTATATTCTGACTACAGGTGGTGTGATAAGACCAGTATTTACCTTTCGATTTTGCGGGTAGGTTCCGTTTTTTCGTGACGTTTTGAGTGGTTGTGATGGTATTATCTCAGTTGTTATTTGTTTTAATAATGCAAGCAACATTGGGGGAAATGACGCAAATTTTGGGACGCTCAAGAGAACGCGTGAGAATATTCTTTGCTTTCAAAAACTCTGAATATGAGATATTCACTTTTGTTTCTAGTGGTTTGGTAGCGCTTAGTACGTGTTTGATGCTAAATTTTTTCGCAGTGAAGGGCTTTTATTCTTTCACTAGTATAGCAGGTTCAAATGCTTAACAAAAAAGCTAAAAACAGAAGACGTACCATGAAATCATCCCGCATTTTACACCATTTTTTGACTAATGTTTTACTGGTGACGTTGTATATTAGTCGGAAACATTCACTGCAGCTGGCGTTGAAGTTCCAGGCTCATTTCGATTTGCTATCCTGCTCCTGTAACTGTTGGTGATCGTTCAAAAGCGAAACGGCCTCAGTGAATCTCGTTTCATACCCTGTTGACATCATGCGTGGTTGGAATGGACTAACTTTGTTCGATTTGTTGAATTCATTTTTTTAGGTCCTGAATCTCGCGTGTTTCGGGTTCTGCCGTGAACAGTCGCAACTCGTTTCTCCTTAGTCGTGAGGAAATGCGAGGATTGACAGTAGCTCAACTGGTTTTACACCCTTTGGATAAGTGACATCTTGTCGGTTTCAGTTCTCGTCTAGGCGTGTTCATCTGTCCCTGCTGTTCGCTAGATTTTTCGTTGCAAAATCTAATAAATTTCCTTCTTTATTCCGCGTTAAATCACGTTTTGTTTTGTCCCAATGGATTTCAGTTTTTGCGTAGATCGTTCCTAAAAATCTATTCAATAAAATTCTAATCTGAAACATTTCGTTAACGATATTTGGCAATCTATCTATCTCCATCTACAACGTTCGTTTTTTAAAAAGAAATCCGGGTGTGCTTGGACAGTCGTGGTTCGAACACGGAGATCTAGTTTTTGGGGAAGTGCGAGCGGCTCATCATCGGTTGCCGGTGTATTTCTTGCCAGTATACACATCGGAGCAATGGAAAGTTTACGTTGACAAGCAAGTACCCCAATCTCATTTTTGGCCGCATTCTGAATAATGTAACATTTTTGCGCGTATGGGAGAAAATATTCTGCAAAATCGAACATTTCTGAAAAGACGGACTTACCTGCCTATTGCGTATACACTTGCAACTCACAATCAGATATATAGATTGATTCCAGCAACTTGTTGAACCACGTCGAGTTACGCGCAAAACCCCAAGAGCCAATTCTTACAAATGGAGGCTCACCTACAAATGCGGTACTATAAGTACAATAATAAAATAATGAAACAATTACATACCTCAAATCGCGGGACTACGCCGGCTTCTATACACCGGTTTAGAAATTACTGATTCCTAAGGGGTCTCAAAGTCTACGCCGACTCGGAGCCATGTGTTTACAAGCTAGCGAAACAACGTGTGAACTTAAACAACACGTTCGATGACAAGGTCAAAGAACGGTTTACGTTCAGGTCAAAAAAACAAGCGTGGTTTAGGCACAGACCAAAATAACAAACAAAGGAGGAATAACGTTGTACAATATAAAAATAGAAGAAAAGAATCACTAGGGTATTTACGTAAACGTTCGACTAATGACTGGGTGGAATAAATAGTTTTGTAGCCGTACTACTCATAAGGTTGCTGAAAATCCATCGACAGCCCGCGACCGGTTTCGCCCTTTTTGAGGCTCATCAGGTAGGTGTAGTCCCCGAGCTTCCGTCTCAACCTTATGTTCTACTTGAAACCTTATGAGTAGTACATCACAAATATATATATATATATGTATCGCGATATCTCGAATACTGTAGCGACTGAAAAATGAGGTGGCCTGGTACAGTGCATTCAGTTGCCTGAGAACATCACAAAAGAGAGGTTCAGCTGGGTTCCAGGGGAGTATCTCGAAAAACCAAATTGGTTTGCAAATAAGCGTATGTTCGCTAGTTTTGTAGCCCTTATAAATTATGTAGTGAATACCTGTTGAGGTTTCCCCGTTACGGAAGTTCGAGTGACACGTAGGTTCGACAGTCCCGAACAAAAAAAAAGAAGAGTTGGGTTCGAAATTCTACGGTACTATTTGCAACAAGGTCATACAATTCGTCACGTTTGTAGCGTCAACAAATATACATGTGTGTCACTGATCGACACGGTGCGGTGCCAAAGTCATACCAAACAACGGCGAGCGGAATGTTGGCTCAGTAGTGTCGTTTCCTCTAACGACAGTCTCGTAATTCTCATTAGCTGTGTGATCACATGGAACTCATGGGAACAAACAAGTCAAGACAGGCTTGGCAGACGGGATACGAACTCGCTTGGGTAAGTAGGTCAGCCGCGCACATTCGCCCACAGACACACATGCCATTACACAAGTATCGGACGGGGCGGTCTCTGCGGAAAGGTAAGTGAAGGGTGCAGATAAGCAAAACAACTGAAGGTCAAAAGTACATAGGTGGAGTAAGCAAATCAATGGGGGAATTATCATGAGGTCAAGTTAGACTCAACAATATCCATTAAGTCCCACTGATCATTCCACGTCATGTTCAAGACGTACGCTACGGTTGGTATCTCTATCATTTGCAGAATATCATATGGCGATAAAGTTCTTTGTCATCCATGTCGTGTGATTGTGGATACCGGGTCTCCAAACTCGTTTGGCCCTAGGAAGTCCTTACAGAAGGTTCTCGCCAAAGACGGTCTGGAAGATATCGGTCATGGTGTATTGTATGCTCTCCCCGAAAACTTGCTTCGCGTTCAACCAATCAAAATAACCATGCGGTCAAACACGTTTACTCTGTCAGGGGATGAACTTGTCAGAGAAGTAAGTGGGTCTACTTTTCCATCACTTTTCTTCTACTTTGCTTATCCACGGTGAGAACATTGATTCTTTATGTTTTTTCCCTTTATTTGTTATTTAGTGGAACGAAAAATTTATTTTTGCAATAATAATCGACCTTGATGCCGAAACTAAGGACTGGATCTTTGGAGTATCACTTTTGCGATTTTTTCATACAATTTTCGACCAGCAAAATTCCCAAGTCGGGTTTGCTGAAAGACAGTGTTGAAAATGCCACCCCTGTGGTATACTTAAGAGAAAACATCAATTAAGTGTTACTTGCTTAACATCTCCGGCTTCATTCTTCAAATTTTCGACGTCTGTCACCTCTCCGTTTTGTTCATATTTAAAGCACTTCAGTCTTCTTGCTTTTTTTCCAACTTTATGATATGAGTTTTCTTGAGTTTTTGGAGTAACTATTTTAAACCTCGTCTCTTTATCCGTTGGGTTTTCGTTTGTGCAAATACACTAGTGTTCTCGGATCGTTTGACGTTTGAGGAGGAAAACCAACAAACTGGAAGAGTCTTTTGAAAAATCCCCCTGAAGAACGCATTATTCTGTAAGATTACGGACGAAGCACTCATTACAGCGTCAAGTTTGAAACTGTTTCTCGGCGTTGATCCAAAACACGATCAGGACTCGGTGAACATTGCGGATCAGTGTATCCGAAGACTGACTAGGTGAATGACGGTGTCATTCCATCAATTGTTTCTGACGCTAGAACATTTTTGAAGACTCACTGATGTGAGATGTCTTCTCTGACCCAGAAATTCCTTCAAAGTCCAAAGCAAAGGTAGATTAACGCAATTCTGAAATTTTATAAAAGTGTCCCACCGTCTCATCAGTAATCGGGTACAATGGGATGCAGTCATATTTCGTGGGTTCACGTGCTACATCTAATTACAGCTAGTTGAGAGTAGCTGACGGCTGCAAACAGAACAGAGAACACTGACCACTGAACTTCTTCCTCCAACTTCATTCAATAGACCACGTGACGCTGGCATTCCTACATGGTTGTCACATTTGCCACTGTGAAATTTGATGCAAGTCTGTTTGACAACGTGTTATTAGACCTCGCTATCGTGTTGTCAATGCTTCCGCTGTGGTCAAGGGTCACGTGTACTTCAAAAAAGACAATACTTTGCTGGATTGATAACGTGACAAGTGTTAAAAATGCCTGAGAATAAGTGGTTTGGATCGGGTTTGGTGGGGTAAAGAGGCTGAATTATGCGACAATGATTGCCGTTTCTAGGAAGTCACTCTTATGAGGTGGACGGAGATGGAAAGGTTTTGGTTACAGCAACCCTGACAATCAGCTGTAAATATCTCCTGAGCAATTTAGAGCATGTTTTATGTGAGTAGCTAATTCGCATCGCTTAATTTGCCCCTCCCGACCAAAAAACAAAATTGATTTTAGTTCGGCCAAACTACAAAAGTTCGTCTACTGTGCCATAAGACAGATCTTTGCAATCAAACTTTGGATGTTCTGACGTCCAATTAAGATCAGCTGCAACCTTCAGCCACAAAAGTTAACTGAATGGTAATGCGCTCTTAGACAACGCTGTTTGGTCTAGTGTTAACTATGGAGCAAGCATACTAGCAAGCAAACAAGCATACAAATATCACCTACGTTCTATCAATAAACGTGAGGACGCCTAATCTTCCTATTTGGGTTAACAGGTAAAAACGTCAGACGTGGGATGTCCAAGAAGAGGACCCATAGAGAACCAGTCATGTTGTTTCTAACGTGTGGGACCCAGTATTGTATTATGGCCTGTAATTGGCTTCTCTGGTAGAGTTGTATTGGAAATGGTCTCTATGAGTCAGTGAAGTCATCCGAAAAAACTTAGCAACAAGAAATTATGTAAAACAAGCCAGAAGTAGGCACAAGGATTTCTGGGGAATTCAATCTTCACCTGTTTCACCAAAACACACCTACTGCCAGACAGGGTGAGATTTGTTCCATTACTGTCGGCAGTTTTAATTGACGGCAAAGTTTCTTCGGACGGCAACCAAACACAAGACGGTTATCGGTTGGAAGAACCGATTGGAATGTAGAAAGCCACTCAGTTTTTCATCCGTAAAACTCTGGTTGTCATTTTGTAGATTTTTCAGGTCTGTTTGAAGATTCAACTCTTAACCCATCCATCCTAACGTCCACTCGGTTATGCTCCAGATTTGGTAACGAGATTCCAAAACCTCAGAGCAACCTTCAATCAGCTTTATTGTTCACTGGCATGTCACGGAGGTTTTGTATCCTATCACGTCTCGATTTTACTGTGGTCACCCAAGATGCGGAACAGATATCCGAGCGGGAGGATAAAGGATATAGTTAGCTAAGCTAGATGTAGAAATAGTCCCGGATGAGTGGAAAATAGTGCGCAAATTCTGAGCTTTGAAGGTATAATTAAGTGCTCAAATGAGTAATTGGACGAAAACGGCAGATTTCCCAACAAACACTGCTTGGTGGAATTACTTTCCTTTCTTTTTCAGTGTGGCTCGGAATGTCTAATAGGGGATCTTTTTTCCATAAAGCTTGAAAGGACACAAAACGGACAAGACAAGGCGTAAGGCTTCCGTGAACCAACATGCAGAATGTAGCGGTGCCGGCGGACAACTATTAGCCGGACAACTAGGGGAGTAGAGAAAAATACTACAGCGGTGTGTCTGCATCATACGCATGAAATGACTTGTACAGGGCAGCACCTTCTACTTATCAAGGGATATTAGAGTATTCCGACAAATTCCCCTATGTGCGTACGAATTTGATTTAACAAAAACATCGAGTGAATCCCTTGAAATCGCTCGCTTTTAATGGTCCACTTCAGGAGGATGTGCTGCACCAGGCCGCCTCGTGTTCCAGTTGGTACGATATTCGAGATATGTTGTTGTCCAGATGCAACACACTACTGGTAAGGCCGATGGAAACTCCTCGACAGAAAACGACCGGTTCCTTCATTCTCGGACCATCATAAACGAGACATTCTGTTCAGACCGAATTCGTGGACAAACGAGAATAGTGATCGAGGTCTGTCCATCTTGGGTTCAGGTAGATCATAAGGTTGATCGGACTGCGTCTATTTGATGGGTTCACAGAAGGCCAAAACCGGTCGGGGGCTGCCGAGGAGTTTACAGTAGCCTTAGGAGTATTGTGTTGCGTGCAGACAGCATGGTATAACCGTAGTTCATCCTTATCCATGTATTACCCATGACTCTTCAAACAGCTGGTTGCGTATGAGGGGAGAGGCGACAACTCTGATGTTTTTGTTCCTTCTTGAACATCCCGCCAAGCCTAAAGTGCTGAAGAAAGTAAATGTCCTTGCATGTAAATTAAATTAACCGGTAAGAAATGGTTATATCAATAGAAGTCAACGCATTGTATTTTAGCGCCACGAACATTCTGAGTGGTATGGCACTGCACAGCGACCGTATCAGGGGTGTGAGACAGGCAAGGTTACAGAAGTAACCTTAGAAAGTCGGTGAGTATATGGATGTTGCAGCAGTATTTTGCATGGTTTCAGAAAACAACTGTCGAAATAAATGTCCCGTGTTTTGTGCCAGCAACAGCAGAGAACTCCAGTGCCGCACAATCACGTAAACTGGTTCCATCCAGGTCGAACAAAGACGATGTTGTCCGTATATTAACGGACAGATGAAAAAACCCATTGGAAAAGCATAAAACACTGGTTGAAGGGTCGCAGATGCAAATCCACGTCCGAAAAGGAACCTGACACATCAATAAAGTTCCACATAATGTGCAAATTTGTTTCACTTTGTTCGTCTCCCTCACCTCATTTATTCGGGCGTGAACTCCCCGGGTATGCGACCAAGCTGAAAATATTCTTACCTGGTCCTTTTAATTTATATTTGTTTGAGGGAATTGGTTTTATTGCTTGATTCACAATTTGTTTAGTTTTATGCTGACTAGGGTGTAAGAGCATACATATGTACGTTGCGGCAATTTCCGTCCTTGCAAAATGGTTCCACCTTCACAGAATATGCGTCCTTGGTGCTTCAGGGACACCTCAAGAGTATCGAAGAGACCACAGTACGTTTGTAAATGTATTATTTATTTGTTTAAAAGTACATGCGTGTTACCACGTCCGAAGCATCCACACGCTGCAATTATTTACTCTCCTAGAATGATTGTAACATCAGTACTGCCGATGATAACATAGGCACACGCGATAACACCTGAAAATATTGTAGACAAACCGGACCGTACACACTCAAGACCAAGGCAGAAGTTTCTCAATCTTTGTTTTCTGGCATTAAAGCGCAGACTTCATTTGTGCTCACAAGACTTCAGTTTTGTAAGCAGTTTCTGTCTTCGAGAAATACACTCATTTCCAAATCAATTTGGTTTTCACGAGAAACTCAACTGAATCTCTCGTTTATGATATTCTATAACTGAATGTGGTGCACAAAGGCCGCCTCATGTTTCAGTTGGCACGAAATTCGGGATATCGCAGCATATTTTCATAAAGGTTGCTGAAAACCAAGTTGATTAGCGAACGAGTGTATTCCTCGAAAACAGTCCAATTTGGGTTCAAGTAGAACATAAGGTTGACGGAAACCCGGGAACTGCGCCGACCTGATGAGCCCCAAGAAGGGCGAAACCGGTCGTGGGCTGTTGAGGAGTTTTCAGCAACCTTGTGGGTAGTTTCAGTTTCCACCTTGCTTGAAAAACAAACAAAAAATACAGGCAGTGCCGTACTATTTTTATCGTTATTACAAAACATGTCGAGAGATTTTTCCTCACGCTTGTGCAACACCAATTTTAATGGCGAATTGAAATTTGGCAAATAGCGCTTGTTTTTACCCGTAGCATCTTTGGAACATGCGTCAGGAAAGTAGATCCACTATAGCTTGATCAACTCGCTCCTTGACGAACCTTGTCATACGAGAGAAATGGATTGTTTAACGACAAAATATTTTTCCTCAAAGCGAGCGGACTATGGATCACACAGCGTCCGTTGATCAGGTGATCCGTCAACCGAACTTGGCAACCAGCTTGCAAAAGTTTCGTCACCGTCGGAATGACATCGTCAGTGCACTTTTCGGGTGAACAATCCCCGCTTAATAGCCTGATTTACGTAGATATGTAGGCGCAGCGATATTTCTTTCTGTGATTGGCTAACTAAAACCTACCATCATTCGATTTACCTTTGTTCCGTTTTGGTTTCTGATTTCTGTTGCTTCATGGCAGGCTGTATGTTTAGGAGCTCAGTTTCTACTGACTGATTGGTCAACTGTATTTTTCTACCACGCTTCATTTGAGTTTTCTTTTGAGTTCGTTTAGCATTTTGCGATTTTTATGCTGTTTTCTCCTACTAAGAGGGTCCCCCGAGTTTGACCAGCCACTCATGTCTTTCTCCCTTAAGGGCTTCTTTCATCGTTTGTTCACTCATGTTATCTGATTTCTTGGTTGTGCTTCTCTAGTAGGATCCACCTCCTCTTTTCCCAAGTGTCTCTTCTGAATTCTCGTAGAGTTTGAAGCCCCATAGTTGTAGAGTTCATTTGTCATTGCTGTTTGCTAGATTAAATCGAATTCGACCTGGTTGATAGTGGTTGATTCGGTTAAATACCATGCATGCATTTTTTAGATTGATATTTCCTCTTTGTTCAGGCTTGGCCTAGTTTGTGGGCATTTTCCAGTCAAGTACATGCCCGTCACGAAGAGACTGGACCTTACCGTGGTGTGACGGTTTGCG
>NW_008752073.1:192101-193423 GCF_000715545.1 Opisthorchis viverrini | reverse complement strand
ATAACTGAATGTGGTGCACAAAGGCCGCCTCATGTTTCAGTTGGCACGAAATTCGGGATATCGCAGCATATTTTCATAAAGGTTGCTGAAAACCAAGTTGATTAGCGAACGAGTGTATTCCTCGAAAACAGTCCAATTTGGGTTCAAGTAGAACACAAGGTTGACGGAAACCCGGGAACTGCGCCGACCTGATGAGCCCCAAGAAGGGCGAAACCGGTCGTGGGCTGTTGAGGAGTTTTCAGCAACCTTGTGGGTAGTTTCAGTTTCCACCTTGCTTGAAAAACAAACAAAAAATACAGGCAGTGCCGTACTATTTTTATCGTTATTACAAAACATGTCGAGAGATTTTTCCTCACGCTTGTGCAACACCAATTTTAATGGCGAATTGAAATTTGGCAAATAGCGCTTGTTTTTACCCGTAGCATCTTTGGAACATGCGTCAGGAAAGTAGATCCACTATAGCTTGATCAACTCGCTCCTTGACGAACCTTGTCATACGAGAGAAATGGACTGTTTGACGACAAAATGTTTTTCCGCAAAGCGAGTGGACCATGGATCAGACAGCGTCCGTTGATCAGGTGGTCCGTCAACCGAACTTGGCAACCAGCTTGCAAAAGTTTCGTCACCGTCGGAATGACATCGTCAGTGCACTTTTCGGGTGAACAATCCCCGCTTAATAGCCTGATTTACGTAGATATGTAGGCGCAGCGATATTTCTTTCTGTGATTGGCTAACTAAAACCTACCATCATTCGATTTACCTTTGTACCGTTTTGGTTTCTGATTTCTGTTGCTTCATGGCAGGCTGTATGTTTAGGAGCTCAGTTTCTACTGACTGATTGGTCAACTGTATTTTTCTACCACGCTTCATTTGAGTTTTCTTTTGAGTTCGTTTAGCATTTTGCGATTTTTATGCTGTTTTCTCCCATATTTTTCTATTACGCTTCATTTGAGTTTTTTTAAGTTCGTTCGACAACTTGCGCTTTCTCTGCTATGTTTTCTCCTACTAAGAGAGTCCCCCGAGTTTGACCAGCCATCCAGATGTCTTTCTCCCTTAAGGGCTTCTTTCATCGTTTGTTCACTCGTGCTCTCTGCTTTCTTGGTTAAATCTATATCCAATAAGCTTGGTTGTGCTTCTCTAGTAGGATCCACCTCTTTTCCCAAGTGTCTCTTCTGAATTCTCGTAGAGTTTGAAGCTCCATAGTTGTAGAGTTCATTTGTCATTGCTGTTTGCTAGATTAAATCGATTTCGACCTGGTTGATAGTGGTTGATTCGGTTAAATACCATGCATGCTTTTTTAAGATTGATATTCCCTCTTTGTT
>NW_008752073.1:180506-191995 GCF_000715545.1 Opisthorchis viverrini | reverse complement strand
ACAGTCTCCTGGCCCTCCAGGTTGGGGGTTGGAACATGTGGCGACTTGTTCCGTAGAAATGGTAATGCATTTGCATTTCCCGCCAAAAACCGCTGCCTTGCGGTTAGGCCTTTGAGCCAAATGCTTTGGTTGAGGACCCTAATCGTTCTCCTGTCTAGGTGTGGGCGCCCTGGCAGTATCCCAGCCCACGTACAACCATGAATAGCACATACACAAATAAACTCATGCCTACGGCAGTGAAGCATCGGTGTTGAACACTGGTATCATGCTGTCGATGATGATGATGATGATGATGATGATGATAATGATGACATGCCTGTCCCGATCTTTATGCTGGGAGGCGAGTAAAAATTTGTAGTGTTTTTCCGCCAGTACGTATGGGTTTCTATGGCCTTGTAGAAAGTCCCCATTTTGGTCTGCCCCAAGTGATGTTTGTCACGATCTTTAAAATAAATCCTGTATATGGCGTTGGTTCTCGTCATCGTGTCGTACTTTGCTTGAGATGTTGGCGGTGCGGTTTGCAGTGCGTTTGACGGAGTGAACGGTCGTGCAAAAACGCAAAACGCTTTGGCCTTGAACTCCAATAGAAGATACAAATTGTATATTCGTAGTGCACTACGCATAAGGTTGCTGAAAATTCTTTGACAACCCACGGCAATCTCACGAGTAGTGCATTACGAATATGCATGCATGACGATATCTCGAATATCAAAGCGACTGAAACATGAGGCAGCCTGGTGCAGCACATTCAGTTGCCTGGAAACACCGTAAACGAGAGATTCAGCTGGGTTCCAGGTGAGTCTCTTGCGAAACCAAATTTGTTTGCAAATGAGTGTATTTCGTTAGGATACAAACTGACTTTCCCATTCGGATTATTTGAAAACAAGGGCCCGGAATAATCCCCGTAATGATGTTGAACAAAATTCAAAACCAGTTTTCACCAAGACAAAGCACATGATCCATTCACTGACTCGTGAGAATGGTATCTAAGCCCACGTCTGGCTCAAAATCATTCGCATAACATCGATGCATTCGCACAATCAGGTTCAAATTGTTTTGCATTTTGTGTAACAATTAAATGCCCATTAATCAAATTGTATCGAGAAATAACTTTCAGCTTGATGACACCCTTGAAATAATGTTTCACTCATTTATTTAATCCAACTACTGCCTACCATACGGGCAATAGACAGTTTGCAGTCTTAAGGAAGCTGGAGACATAAAATTTGTCAAGAGTGGCTTGTCCGATCATTGAAAAAATCTCTCCGATGCAGCACCCTTTCTGCGTCTAGCTGCCACGCCACCCGAAGGAAGCGCGAGGGCTGGGATGCTGCCAGGAAGTCGGAAGGCGGAGGTCGGGTTCGAACCACAGGCATTCCGGTCAGTAAATTTTCGCTCTAACCACTGAATCATCTTGATCAATATCTGAAGAAGCTTGTTTCTGATCCAAGATGCTGCGCACCATAACTGTTTCAAATCTAGCCGGGGCTTTTGATATTTTCCTAGTCATCCTCCAGTAATGTCACTGCTGAAGTCATTGTAAGGCAATCAGTAGATATCTTTTGAAATTCTGCGCGAATGAATAAAAATGCGAGTCTCATCCTGTTGCCAAAATATCGTCCTGTCAAAAGACTATTTGTTGCTATGATGTGTTCGACTCATTTTTTGGGGAGCATGACCATTCCATTTCGGGCCTGATTGACACATTGGTCGTGTCCCAACGATCAGCTTTCTATGGCTAACTGAGTATCTAACTGCAGGTAAAACCTCTCTTTTGGGCAGAAATTATCGCCATTTATGCGGCACAAACTTATTTGGTTTCGCACAGCAACTTCGGGGATTACATTTACCAAAGAGTTTCACCGCATTCTGACAGTCGGTAAGATAAAAGACAGGAATAGTGAAGCAAAATGAATCTTGTAGGCAACAAACGTCATTCTTTGCATCTATTTAGAGGCAGTAGGAAGTAGGATTGGCGGCAGACACGGAAAGAAGCAGCAAATGTTGCACTGAAAAGTAGCTGGGTGGAAAAGGTAGTCCCCGAGTTGCACAAATCGAAACAACGGGGGTCACGTCGATTCACGGAAACCGGAATGGCCGGTACTGAGAGTAACGCACAGCGCCTTCCATGCTATCGTCCTCTTGTTCATCTTCTGGGAAGTGAAGAAGAGAATTGCGAAACGCCAGCATTATTTGTCTGGAAATTATTGGCAATTAATTGAATGCAATAAAAAAATGGCCGATAGCTCTAAGACTACTCATAATGATGAACCCACTAGATCTCACCGGAAATAGGAGTATAATGATCGAAACCAGCAGTGATCCTTGCATGGAATTTCAGATTCGGATAACGGAATGCATTACCTGAATCAACTGCGATTGGTACGTTGCGTCTCCCAAGTAGACGTCCTAGAGTAGAATAAAGAGCACTACGGCTACGGCGCGCGGTCCAGTGAACGGACAGAAACGACTCGGAATTGCAAAAACCATAAACTAGCGTCAATCCTCAGACAATTCTCTTCGGAACCACTGTGTGTCGAAGGGAAAATTTGCGTTTAATTGTTGAATTTCTCCGTATGTGTATACAAACCAAACAGCATTATAATTTACCCTAATTTTCTTGGGATTTGTTTTAACCAATTTCCGATCGCAGATTTTGCAGCGCGCCCAATTTGAAAGTCACATCCCCAGGACTCAGCTAGTTGTTGAGATGTAACTGGTTACCCAGTTGTGTAGGCGGCAAGTCAACACATGAAGGGTTAGCGTATGTTGTTTATACATTCAGCGGGCAAAAAATCACCAACGTTGTTTTGTTTTACGAGTGAACGTATTATGAATGCAGCGGGCGGCCCAGGAAATCAAGCAAAAGTTGAGAAATCAGAGAGAGCTATTAGGTTGGACTCATTTATTAGTGAATGGGTGTGATAGGTGGGAATTTTGTTGAAATGTCTGCTAGGTGAATGAAAACCTGACGCGACAACAAAGGTTATATGGAACACATTGGTTTATGGAACAAAAGGTCTGCAGTTTGGATTTGTTCCGAGCTGTCTCGAATTTCGGGAAGAACATTTTACAGCGGACCAAATTTGGGGCAATTATGCATGATATTGTTACTTCAAGTTACTGAAACCGTCTTGTACGCGCTAATACTGATACTGTGGAGAATGAGGACGTGTCACGTAACTTTTGAGTATGTGAAAGAAGGTGACTAATAACAGATAATTAGTAAAATGTTATCCTTTTAACTGTAGAACATCTATTAGAGAGGAAATTATGGAAGAAGTCTTGAAATGTCCAAGTGTTGGAGAGCAAAGTTCCCGGAGTGGAAGCTTCCAAAGTACGGGAGAATTAAGCGGGAAGCCAGTTTGTAACTCGTTGGCTATTCCACAGACAGCCTCAAGAACATCGCTTCATTTATACAAACAAGTCTGTGATCGACTTACCAGAACAGTCTCCGTCAACACAAAGATCCTGATCTGGAAAACCTTGAAAATAAAAGTATCTAGTGCCGGTTTACACGAAGAGATCTGGAGATCGAAGAAAAGTGGAAATGTCCAAGTGCCCATTCCTCACAACATTAAAATGAATGTTTTCACTATACAAGAATGTTTGTAGGAAATGTAGTAAACGACCTACCAGAGGAGTCTCCGTCAACGCACTGATCTTGCTCTGGAAAACATTGTATTCATATATTTATTTGTAGGCAATCAGTGTTAGCTTTAATGCTGAATGAAGTAAGAATTTGCCCTGTGAGTCTAAAAGTCGAGAAGCACTGGACGGCTGTTTTACTTTTATTGAATAAAATCCACCCGAGGCTCGAACGTTGCGACCAACTCTGGGCGAGCAATTTCAACTCTGAACCCTTCGACCATGAGTGGATAAACATCGTTGTGGCCAACTCACAAGTGTAACTGTGATATCGTAGCTGAAAATTCTCTGTAAAAGCCGTCCTCCAAGTCGGCTTGTTTTGGCTCTAAATTCTGACAAATTAACCTGCAAACGACAAGATAAGCGCCTTTGTACCATTTGTTGTTAATTAAGTTCCGAGGCTGGTTTTCATAAGTGAAAAGATCTTTCTGAGAAAAAATAGTCATCGTCTGAATGTTTAATCTTAGGAAAATGCAGTACTTTTGAAATGTAATACGGTTGTTTTTGTAAGATTCCACTAGGGACATTGCCAGTGCTATCGTATGAACGACATTTCATTCGGTAGGTTAATCATACCGAACCATCGTCTGTCGGAGAGAGTGCTGTTTTCCGTGCCGAAATCAGAGTGGCGTAAACAGAGAGGTGGCCAACCCTTGATTNGAGGAGTATGAAGGAGATCACGAAACGCTTGGGTGCTGTCGGTGCTACTCGCCTTCCAGGATGGGGACCGCGTGATCCTCACTGCGGCTGGTTGGAGGCATTACAACGTACGGCTGCCAACCGATGTCAGTGGCTTTCTTGTTGTCAGTTTCTATCCAGAGCGCCTGAGTGGATGTCTGGAGGTGTGAGCACCTCGGAATGATTGAGTTAAGCTAGCACTAAGTCCCTTCCCCATCCACCTTTACTCTTTTCTTTACAATAAGGCTTTCAAATAAATCATGGTTTTACGGCAGTGAAGCATCGGTGTTGAACACGGACGTCATGCTGTCGATGATGATGATGATGACATTGATGATGGTGGAACATGGCTTCTTTTGTGAACGTTTCTCCAAAATTACCTACTTTGTTCGGCTTTGTTAGTTATATTAGATGAGTGGTACTGCAGTCGGGAAATGGGCATCTCGCGGTGAGATGGATAGCTCGACGTCTGTTGGGCCACACTGCCCAAAGATGGAGGGAATGACACATTTTATTATCGTTATAAGGCCCCATGTGAAAAGTTTGCATGCAACGGTGTGACCTTTCAGCCGGCAATCTTGGAGAAGCTAAGAAATCATAAACGAGCTTCGAAATGGGCCCAGTGAATGTGCGCTTAAATGGTAGTTTAGATCACCACTGCTGCGTAAAATATAGCTTGTGACCCTTCAGTGAAACATTATTTTGTGTGTCATTGATTTCTCCGGGATTTTCCACGTGACTGCACCGCCCACAATGGGATACAGTTAGGAATGTTCAGCAACCTTATAATGTACATTATGATACTAAATTGTACCGTCTGTGAAAAGCCGTAAAAACGAGCATGCTGTCCGAAAGACTGCATATACTATGGGAATAATATAATTGCTCGGATATTTTTGTTGTTGTTGAATAACTTTATCAGCATTCTTAAGGTTCAACTCACCGGTAGTTAGACAGTGAATGTTAACTTAGGTGATCTTATTGTTCAAAGTGACTGATACAGAAAATAGTAAAAACGAGGACCAAATGGGACAACAACAAGCGGGTTGTGGGAGGACTAACAGTTCTGTTACTCGAAGGCCAATGTGCGACATACCATCTTATTTCATTTTATCAGGTAGATGGCGGTTCTAACGGAATCTCCAGGAGCAATTACCAGTAATTATCGCCTTATATCCAAGTACGATTGATCAATGGCAAGGTGAAAAAACTGCGCGACTCTTTGTAAACGTGTGTAGAAAGAACGGAAATTACCACGTTTATTATCAAATATTTGGATGTGACATTATGCAAGCTTGACATCCTGAAGTTTTCGCAGATGGCTCTGTCTCACATGATAGTTTACGGCTGGTTCCTCCGTCCTGCAGGACGCCAGACACGAAGAGGCCCCTTCAGTCTAATTTGACCGATAGCAACTAACAGAAACCATTCCGTTTGCCAAAATGCATTCAATGAAGGAGCGTCATTCTCCAAGCTGCTACGATTTTGCACTCTCCGAAGACCGCTAGACTGAGCTGACCGTCTGGCAGGTAACTACAGATACCAGAAACTAACTATGACGCAAGATCTCTGATGATTATCCAACTAATATTTCTGCTTTAGAATAATACATGTCAGAATCTTATGTCCCTTGACTGGATGCGACGTGAAAATTGCCGCATTATGCAGTCATTAACCACCGAGACCCAGATTTAAGTACGGTTGTTGCTCAAATATATTTTCGACCATGAAAGGGGTGACAAGAGACGAGAAGGAGTGTGGCTGATTTCGCAATGTAAAACTAACAAATATTGGTCGGGACAAGTGCAAAACGATACATCTAATGCAGGATAACGGAGAAAAATTGGACTTTGTCTTTGTGAATTTATTTCGTGGTGCAATGCGAAACAAGCCAGAAATCTGAACCCTCCGCTTCTGCAGTTGGCAAACAAAGTGAACATTTTCCACAGGTGTGAAAAATCCTTAATTGGGGAAACGAAATAATTCATGACAGGTGGGTTCTTCAACTGACACCCAAACAAATTCCTTCTCGTGATTGTTTGTCAAAACACGATATCTCCATAACTTCGTGGAAATGCTACGCCGCCATCGCATTCCTAAACGTGGAGACAACAAATAGGACTTAAATAAGGAAGACGATTTGTGTAATCTGCGGCTTACACGGTAAAAATGACATTTAATTGTTATTTGTTTTTCGCAGTGATTTGATTTTTAAAGGTCTCAATACGTAACATCTTACCCAGTTCATCTTCATCAGATTCTGATGTTTAGAACAAAAAAATGAAGATGTCCTCTTTAAGTTGTTTTATTTTGACGTCCGAATATAGACATTGGTTTCTTTGTTCCCCGTTTTCCTTTGTGAGAGGCCACCAAACCTCCTTTCCGACCGTTTTAAGGAAGAACGGCCTCACTCAGGACTACACGTTTAGTGTATCACCTCTGGTTTATATTATTTTACTTTTAGGCTGATACAGTAGCAATCAATTGGTTTTGAGTTTGGTCTGATCCCATTGATCTTTTGAGTAAGTTACATAATTATTGATTTTCAAAACGGACGTTTGTTTGGATAGGGTGACGTAGCACATCTGGCACTTTTGGAGAAAGAGAAGGACTTCGTAACTTCAGTATAACACGTTGATGCTTAGCTGCCGTGAAGGAGAGACTAGAGCCCACACTGGTGCGACGGTTTACTTTACTGCGTGACGCAATAAGCTCTTATAGCAGGTTTGTCAATCTTTATAGTATTGACCAACGCAGTTGCCCGAATCATTCAACTGGATAACGAGATGCACCTCCTTTTTTAGGGTTTGTGACCCTGGTCAACCCTGGTCGAACCTAACGGTGATTTCTGTCCAGCTCCTTCGTTTGCTTAAGCCACACATACGACAAAACCCCGTACGCAGACGGACAGAAAAGCCCGTAAAAATGAAGCTGAATCTAGCTCTACTTACCAACTTCGAAAACCATGCAACTTTTTACGGATTGATGGCTAACTAAACTGAAGATATCTCAAGATTTGTGTTATTCTGGGTAATCCAATCGGAAAACGTGTTAAGGTCGGGCAAATAACTTTAAATCAAACGTATTTTTATGCTAGTGCAAACCCAAAATGCGTTGTAAATATACAATCTGAGTGGAAAACAATAAACTGAAAAAAAACATATATTGAGAATTGAATTTTCGGAAATAAAGAAAAAATGTCAGTTAGACAGCCATTCTTACCGGAAGATGAACTATCCGAATCTAAATTTTAAAAAATGATATTAATAAAAATAAATAAATCAAATAAGCTCATAAATTGTTTGTGATATAGTCGGACTCGGCGAAACAAAAAATCGCTGTCAGGGCATTTGAAATTATCAGAAAAACCGAAGCGGATTTACAGAGACAAGTGATAATGAGCAGCGGTTGCCTAGCTAGCTAGCTGGAAATTTGAATTTGTGCCTAGTGAACCTGGCAACGGCGGAAAACTCTTTTCACAGGCCACTTTCTTCGATGTATGCTCTAGCTGCACGAGAAACCATGGGAATCGACCCTGCGTGCAACAAATGTTGCTAATCTTCTTTTCTTCACGAGAAGCTGGAAGTTATTTGTCCGCTCAAGAAAGCAAGCCAGTTTTGTTTTACCCAAAAAGAATTATTAATTCTGCTTCGCCATTTCCTCCGGCAGTTTAACCTTCGAATTTTACTTATCGAAACATGTGATTTAACCCCAAAGTTACACGCTAAGCACACACTATTCCGTGCGATTGAGCTCAATATCACACGGTAAGCTGCAAAATTTGTGACACTCATGCTGTTGATCTGTTGTAGTTGCGAAGTGCCCATATGAGCACCCATATTCTGTCAGATTATTGGACGTTTTTGAAAGTCCTCGCATGACTTCTTAGTGTGATTAAGAATAAAATTTGCGTGATGCCCCCACAAGACCTGATCATTTTGGTCCCACTGGCGACTGATCAGGGCTCAGAGTCGTTTGTGGTCTTCTTTGAGTAAGAGTGATAGATTTGTGGAGAGTTTAACAAATGAAATTCATCCGACGGTGACTGCAAAATGTTTGTGGATGTAAGTGAAGTAGACAAGGATGCTTTCTCACGAAAGTTCCACAGAAGAGAAGATGGTTGTGCAGGAACACACGGCGTCTGGTTGATCTAGAACTGTGACCTTTCGATTTCTGGACATGCAGCTCTACAAAATGTGCTAATGATGGAAATCACTGTCCACCAGGTCCATTTACTGAAAAAATGTAATAACGAGTAGGTGGATTCATTGCTTTTTTCAAGTTGTGCTTGTCGGAATACTGCGATTTTACGCACAGCGATGTCTGGAAATGAATAATTGTGGTTATTATGGCGGCTAGTAACCTGCTCCGGGGTAATGAGTAGCAGCGTTACCCCACTTATGCATGAACACGCACTGTCGATGCCAACATGACAGCATATATACCCAGGTGGTACAGTTATTCTGTCTGAAATCTGCGTCGTTCACAGCAGCTTCATAGGCGTACCATGATGCTTTACTGCCACACAGCCACGTCGGTTTACTTCAATGGAACCACACAACGACAGGAATAAAGTGTCAGACTTAGAGCGATAGTTATTGCAAACCTCCAAGTTGTCCGCAAAACTCAAACGCATCCGTGCAACGTGGATAGAAACTAACAGCATGACCGTCAATGACATCGGTCGTTTACTGTTTTAAGTCAGGAACAGGTAGAACCACTCGGATCCACTCTCAAAGATCAGAGAAAATCAGCATCGTCCAAATTTTTCGCTCCATCCGTGTCAAATTTTGTCCATCAGTACGTTTCCCCCACTCCTAATTGGGCACAAAAACGAGCGTCCTTCTCACCAGGCGGTAACTTGATATACGCAATGCGGCCCAGCCATCCCATTTTGTAGTGGTGGATGTATCCTTCGATTAAAATAGCACTTGCTTGAGCGTTGGCTAACTTACTAACCATTTCGTTGTGAATTCGCCCGTTTCACTTGTAGTTTGGTGACATTGTCGGTCAAAGACCTCCTAACATCTCATATACTCTGCCCGACATGGACAATTCTTGCAACCGTACAATGCAAGCTTCTTTCGACAGACATCTGCATCCAGGCATGTACGGTTGTCATGCTCCATTTCTGGGTGACCAAGTGCAAAGCAGTAAGCACGCGGGTGTTTCAGAACGCAGACTTTCGGATAAATTTCCGTTGGTTTCGGTTGCTTAATGTGTTAGTGTTATTCGAATAATCTGATATATGCCAGTTTGAAGCGTCAACTGGGAGCTGACGTAGATTTATATTCATAAGGTAAAATCGCTCAGGTTGCGATTTCGATGTTGCTTCAACCAAGCACACGGTCTTTCACAAACTACACCGTGACGACAGTTTGGTGACTAACCGTGTATCCTACTGGCATTCGTTGAATATTCAAACCAATGGTAGTTTCTTTAATGCACTATACTACTGAATGAAGCTTACCTGAGTTTTGCCGAGAACGCCCAAACAATTAAGGCTTTGAGGTCCTGAATAGTAAGTCAGACTCGCCTAACAGCTTATTGCAAACAAATTCTGGTTCGTTTAAAATATGTGGAAACGTTCCTAGCAGACAAACATTATATCTGATCTGATGTGTAGAATATTAATGTTTAGAACTGAGCCGATTGGAGCAAAAGTGGGGTGTATTCTCATCGCTTCAGAAAAATTTCGAACGTGAAAACTTTTCTAGACATACCCATTCCGATGGCTGTTACTAGAAGAAAATAGAACAAACACTGGGTCTAGAAAATAACTGCTGAAAACGTGGATTTCATGCGTACAGGATGCACGCCTATTAGATACTGATGGGAGACTACGTGCTCGAATGATGAAACCTATTAGAGAGAGGGAGATTTCAAGTTTGACGTTATTTTTATCGTTGTTCAGTTGTCTCATGAAAGCTATAAAACAGGGCCAACACCAACGTCTTGGTCGTGTTCTTGCCAACTCATGATCGGTTAGAATGCCTCGTTGATTTGCTTCAAACTCGGGTCTCCAGATGCGCAACTTGGTGGAGAGGTTTTCGAAAACTACAAGAGCACGTTCGCTCATACAGCATTGTAGTACACTTGACATCTATGCCAATGCAGAATAACACGGTTCAGGTTTTACCGATTATCGTTGTAACGCTTCCGATGTGTAAACCCGTTCTGAAAGCGGTCTGTAACGATGAGGACCTAACTGCTTCCAAGTTTTATTCTGTCCGCCAACCACCATCAAATGCGAAGTGTAGTTGACTGCACTCTTCGGCAGGATTTAAACTGTAAGCTCGCATAATGACTTTGTCAATCGCAGTAGGCTTTAGCCTGATTCTAGTGCCATTTGTGAAAAGGATAGATCACCTTTAGGTTAAGTTAAATTTGGACACTTTATAGTGACGGGATTGCGGTCCGTTTCGCGGTCTAATCGGCTTGATGGCAACTTGCCAAATTTGAGAAAAGACCGAGACGTTTGGTTTTTACCATCCAGACTGTTACACTCATTTATAGTACTTGTCATTCTGAGGCGACAAATCGCCAAATGTGTTGGTACATGAGCTTTTCTTTTCGAAAGCTAAACCCTATTTGAGTGGGCTATTCAGATGAATTTCAAAATCCATCCTAGAGGCTCTTGTGTTATTCTTGTTGTTCATTCAAGCAATAGAAGCACGCTCAAAAGATTGGACCACTACATCAGACAATCTATTTGTGGTTGCCTACGTCTACCGAAGGACACCCCGATCAGCTACATCCACGCCGGTAAACAACATGGGGGACTTGGTATCCGAAGTCTGAGTGCAGCAATCCCGAGGCAGCGGAGAAAGCATATGGAAAAGCTCTTTTCTACTCAGTATCGAGTACTTCGCAATGTTGTCAACGATTCCGCATTTGGCAAAATTGTTCGGGATTTCAGCCTTTCGATCCGAGTCTGTGGTAAATGCGTTAATACCAAGGATGCTTGGGGTGATAGTCTGCACAACAGCGTTGATAGTCGCGGTTTACGAGAGTTGGTCGCTTCGACTCTTTCCAGAGCGAGTGTTTCCTTGGATATTTATCCGTAATACCCAGCTTCGATGCAACCTGTTCAGAACGAGAGTTGGAAACGCTCGACATGGTCGTGGTGGCCAGACGATCTTATGTCGTGGAAACTGTGGCCA
>NW_008752073.1:173826-180389 GCF_000715545.1 Opisthorchis viverrini | reverse complement strand
CAGCATAGTCTCGGATGGGCGTGGAGTGATAGTGTGGAATGAGAAGAAGCAGAAGTATGGTGCTGATGAATATTACGTCCGCCATCATCCAGCCCTATGTGCAATCGGTTGTGATGTCGAGTTTTTGGCTCACCAACCGATGATGATCTCTTATCGAGAGATCTGCTTTCCTCGGTCCCCTAAGGCTGTTATTGGACTGGGACTTCCTAAGGTCACAGTGAGTGACTTGTGTTTGGTTGCCATTGTGGGCTCTCTGCGTGACACATTTTGCGTGGCATATGGCGATGAGTGTACATTTTTGCCACTTAATATCACACCAGACCCAGTGTGACGGACACTTTGTGCCTGATGCGCGAGTCTTGACTGTGCTAGCGCCTACCACACCTTGAAGAACATTAAACATTGTTAGTCCTTTCTTTGGTTGTTGGTCTTTAGACGCGTGTTCCCATACCAAAATCTTTACATACTTTGGGATTCACCCCATCAGACTGTCACTGTTGGTGGATGGCATGAATTTGAATGAGACGTTTCTCTTTTTATCTCATATTCTCCTGTCACCCTTTCGCATTCATCGCTTGCACTCACTTTTTATGTTTGTGACTACGACCTTCAAGAATAAATGACAATATCTAGTACGAAAAGCCTCTTCCTCTGGTGGCGTATGTACTTGGACTAGTTCACGCTAAAGTAGAAGCACCAAATTCACAAAACATCTAAACTTTTCGTACTGAGAGCCCTGCAGCTGTGTGCAAACTCTTTGAAATCTGTTCCCTAACATTTAGTTCTTTCTTTGTTACTTAAACTGTGCCCTTTCGAGTGAGAGGTTGAACTGGCTTCAGCAATCAAGAACACGGAATCAAAAGTCATTGAGAAATTGCGTGCAACACGTGAAGTTTGCGACCAGTCATACGTAAATCCCAAGCGGTATCTACGCCAGGAAACTGTTGTAAAGAAACTAGGGCTGTTTAATTTTCAGTATTCGCAAGTACGAATTGATGGTAAGCTCCGTGTTATTTTGTTGATAAAATTCATTTTCAGGTTCTGACAATACAGCAACGTTGCTTTTTCAAGCTTATCTGCAGAATGTTGCGTACGGCTGGCACAACCTTCCACCTATTTCCATTTGTCGTGGTCCGCTTGATAAGCGACAAATTCCTGTGCGAAATATCTTCTGACTCGGTCCATGAAGTTGCCAGAAGCCTACAGTGTACGAATGTATTATCCTGTTTGACCCGCCTGACTACAATTCTTTCGTCGGGATGCACGTCAGTAGAGCGTTGACGACGGTCTAGTATTCGTCTTCGTATCTAGTGCCAGGCCTTGTGAATGTCTTTAGCCAGAAATCGGGTGTCACCGCAACAAAAGCAGGCTGTCGAATGTGAATGATGATTTCCGTCATTGATCCTTTGATTTCACCTTTGTTTCTCCTTAACCGGATTCATTTTTTAGATTTAGTTTATTCCGATAAGCAGAGCTGTCCTCCTGTTAGCATATTTCAGGTGATAAAACGATTGGATATTTGTCTGTCACTATCCAAGTAGCTTTCTGGGGCGTTTGGAAGTGCTTATAGCATGGAATGCTATGCGGTTTACTCACTCGTTTAGCTGGGCATTGCTATCGGCCTTTTTTGGCTGAATTGTTCACTGGGGGGTTGATGCCAACTCTTCCTATATTCTGAGGCTGAAGGATCAGTCGGTTCCACCGTATAACCAGTCTTGATAGGAAATCCATTTCTATGCACGTGCCTAGCTGACAGCAACATTAGGTAGCATCTCTTGCTTGAATTGTCGTGAACTGAATGACCCTGTGAAATAAATCTGTATCACAAGAGCAATTATATGACTTCTTACCAAAGGAGTCATCGTCCGAAGAGTCTGTATTGTGTTGGAAGTGTTTTGATAAACGTAGTTTTGAGCGTAAACAAGAACTGCAAGCAAACCGATCAAGCGTTCACCACGTTATTGCAAATAAATTGGAATATTTTTTATTTAACAATAGAAGGAACAACCCGGTGACCAAGCAAAATTGCCCTTAAAGACAACAGACAATTCTACGAACGACTCCTCTTTCTGGTCCACAACATCTGGTAAAGCCCCCCCTTGATTCTGACTTCGGTACACAGGAAGTTTTACAAGCCTTGTCTTACTTGCAACACATCAGATGGTGCCTTAGCTTGTTGTAGATATTTGGATCCAAAGGTTTTGAAGTCGGCTGTTGTAAGTAGTAATGATATTCTTAGTTTTATAGCCACATTGGTGTATTTTACGCCTCATTTTACGTAATCTAACTAGCATTGTGTCTATTGGTGTTAGCGTATGGACGCAAGACTGCAAAAGGAAGCCGTNTGAGTACAGTTCGTATCAGGTCGTGTAGGTTGTGAAACCCCTTCAAAGAGCCCTTTAAAATACACCTAAATGAGCAATACCCATATCCTACTCACTCAGGGGAAAAATTGCAATCATACTGCGAATTCTACCCTGAACCTTCCTTCATCTGAACCGAAAGACACGTCTGGACAACCGCAAGTGAGGGCATGCCGCACGAGCAGACACCTGCGCCGATAAAATATCAGCTATGCTCTCGGATGCATCCCCAGTTTGCTCGTTTGACAGAAGTGTACAAAAACAAGTCAAACCGTGTGTGGTTTCTGATAGTACTTTGAATTCGTCCGGTAACTTGTTAGTAAATCGTGTCCTTCCTACCTCAGCCGGACGGACTACTTTCATTCCCGAGCAGGAACCATCGCTTTCGGTAGTGAGGCAGCTTACTGAATGTACGGTTTGTTTTGACCTGATACCTTCCACGTATGACCCCCTTCAGGCATTCATCGTAGCGCTTGCGTGGAACACTTGGTACCTGCTGCGTCAAGTTTTTCCTGAAGTGAGTTTGGCTTTTCCGATGCTATACGAAGTGCATCGGTTTGGTAGTCACTGTTTGGTTCAACGCTGAAGCTTTCCGCATCTGGGGCGGCAATATCTATGACGACACTGCCTTGAGCCCCTATAGTTCATTTAAACGTTCCTGAACTACAAGAAGAAAGAGTGGGGAAGACATTATCGGGCCAATCTCGGTTTGTGGAAGGCGTTTTTATTAGAGGCATTCCTCTTCAGAGACTGCGTAAGAGTGCACAAGACCGACCAGAATTTACCCCAATTATGTGTTACTTAGGAAGAGATCGTGTTTGGCTTTGAAAGACAGTCCATAAGAGACATTTCCCAGTTTTTCTTTGAACCCAGCTGAATCTCTCGTTTCTGATGTTTCCAACCTTGCATCACGGTGAACAATCTTGCGTAAAAGACTTTTCCACACTGAATCAACACCACAAATCTACTGGGTGTTCATATCTGACTTCCACTTTTTTGAATATAAACGAAAAATGAAGAAAAACTCAAGGACCACAGATAGCTCGATATCGATATGGCTAGAGTTAAAAAAAGTAAATACACTGATGTTTGACGTCTGTTAAAGTTTCAACACTGACTCAGTGACAGATTGCTGAACAATAACAGATGGGCTTAATAATTGGACGCAATTGTATGCCCTTCAGCAAACAAAACGTTCTCGTGATGGGAGGCGTTTTGGCAGATGATTCCATCGCCTTTTTTCGGCATCCATCCCCTGGGATAATATATGGTCTGCGGTTTGTCACATGCAGCTTCTAACGTGAGTAAACATCATAATGTATAATGTATATAATGCGTGAGTTTTCGTTTTTGGTTCTCCCCCACTCTAACCGAGAACGGAATCGGCAACTCTCCCTTTAGTTTTCAGACTAAGGAAAACCAAACGGTGTACACAAACAAATCCCACAAATCTAACCAAAGACATATAAAGCTGCTTACCCTGTACGGATACATTATCTGTGTTGAAAGAAAATTATCCACGAGATTAGCGGAGATTATGCATCTTCAATGTTTTGTACGTTGTGAGAGTTTGGAGATGTAATTTACCTTGGGTTGAATATGGCGTTCAGTGCATCACATTCGAAGGAGATGGAAGACACACTGTGCTGCAATGAAAATTTCTAAAGTTGAACACTTTCTACTTCAAAACTTATGGTCCCCAAGCAGAGTCTACTCCGAGAATCATTAGTTAAGATTCGCTTGCTTAGCTGAAACATTGAGCCTATATTGGTGGAACTCGAGATGATAACAACTACTCAAATGGCCATGGTTTCGCCCAGGACTTGGCTGTTACCCACCCATGGGTTTGCCATCTTACAAATGATAAGTGACGAGCCGACTTGTGTCACTTTCACTTGAAAAGCGTCGTGAACAGGATAGCACGCTACGGGCGGTCACGTTATCTGCGTACATTTTTGTCTGACGACAAAACCCAACCCTAAGTGAACTCGTGTTAACATGAATGTTGCAACCGGTGAAAGGCCTTCGCTGTGGAGCTACTTATTAGAAAACGCCAACTGAACAGTTACAGACTATTGGACAGGGAAGCAAAACTCTCATATGCATCTTGTTTACAAAATAACTGAATATTTATCTTTCCCCTAAACGTGTCCGCCTGAACTTTCCTGGGCATTCATTGACTGTTTCTCAAATGCAGGCGAAGCCGACTCCACTAATTCCTTAATAGATCTCACTTTTCAAGAGACACGAAGCAGAATTATGAGAGAACATACTACTGGCAGTAGTATCGGTATGAACTGTCGAATAATCTCCAACACTGTTGCACTTATTGTTATTTGGAGAGGCTGTTATATTTTCTTTTTGTTCAAGGCTTGCCGAGCAAATGTTGTGCACGATCTAACTGTGTAATGTCCAGGGTAAACACGCCTTGTTTGTGGGGTGTTTGATTGGGGCGACCTTCGGAGGGAATGTCGGACGATCAAATTCTGATTGATCCCGGTCAAGAAGATATGTCTGAGTGATCAAGTCACTAAGTCCCGCATCTCCACACCAACAACTAGTCAGACGAAGCAACCTTATTTGAACTATGTGAGGTGCGTTGCGTGCGTGTGCTTTGTGGTAGGCTTCGTTTGCATTCTGGAGATCAGGATGAGTCACAAAAACCATCTTTACCAAGCTGCTGTGACCCGGTCTTTTATCAGTGAAAGCGACTGTGGGAAACGCGTATTATTTTGAGAGCTGTACACTTTTTATTCACTTAGAATAGAATTGCAGAAAATTTTCAATACTTCAAATCTTATTACATTTCCTCCGTCTTCTCTACTCAGGATAAACACCCGGAAAACCAAACAGATAGACAAAAGTCTAATCTCATCTTACCAAGCATATCTACTCCGGAGTCTGAATTAGAAAGAAAGAATCGTGGTCGACAAATGTTTATTGGAGCTGATCTCATGGTCAGTGTACTTCGTTTCGTGATGTCCGAATTACAAGTAGCTAACGGGATGATGTTTCCTGAAACAGACTGACTGTTTTTATCGGACAGTGTCAAACCTTGTGCTAGCCGCACCCGATCATCAGTCATAAAGAGTTCAAGCCGATTCGATGCCAATCAGGTTCCTAATTCCCCGAGGCCTCAATAGCTACCACGGACCATACGTTGAACTTGGGTCATCTTACCCCAATAACTTCCAAAATAGCAAGGCAAAATGATCCACCAACGCTAGCTGGATGTACCCCCCAATTATCACGTTCCAACAAGTGAAGGTGTGTATGTGTACACGTTCGGTGACGTGACTGGTCTACCTGTCGTTAACAGGAAGTGTGCCCACTTTTAAGTCCAGAATAGCCTCTAATTTCGGGTTTTGTGTGTAGTAAAACCATTCTTGACAAATAGGGATACCAGCCCCCTCGGACTGAGCGTTACTGTTTTGATGAGGAAACAAAGACATCAACGAAAAGCCTACGCATTGTGAATTGTCGCCTGTTCGATTAGCAGAACCGTTACACTGATTGTTTACCGGCACTCCACGCTTCTCGTAAAATACGTCACTAATGAACAGACAGGAATAAAAGCAAAGAAACCATCGATAATTTCAGTTTACATTCAAGGAACCACATTCTGCAACAAGTAAGCGCCATTTCCCAACCGTTATTCTAGCTGGAAACAATGACACTTGCTCCAGTAGTTCACCTGGAGGTTTGCACAGGTCATTAACTCCAGTTTTCGGTTGTACTAGTGTTAGTAAAGGACTATCATGGTAATAGTTTATCCTGGTGTCGAGGCAAAATCACTCGGCGAATCGGAAATATCATCTATGCTCGTTTCCGAAACGTGGGTCCGTCATGCAAATCAGTTAAAAGAAGCTTATTCACAACCCACCCAGAGATTGAATGCGGTGCCTCCGAGCATTTTGATGGAACACCTGAACAGGAACAGAGGAAGGGCAACCGAGTAGCTGCGGAAGCGGAGCAGCTGCCAAAAGTGTCTGTGTATCAACAAGCACCAAGGACGACACGAAGAATGCTAGTGACAAAGACTCAGGTTAATCGGAGACAGAAGACTTATGCTACTCAACATCAAAGGGGAGATATTAGGACTACTAGCTCCGAACATAACGGGACTACATAACTACCGATGGAATAACCGTTTTTCGTTGAGACAGATTTCATTGGTTGTTCTTCACTCGGCCTTGACAG
>NW_008752073.1:141396-173714 GCF_000715545.1 Opisthorchis viverrini | reverse complement strand
ATCTTAACGTTCCTCGTGGTTGGGTCGCGCATTTACTGACCGGACAATCGATGTTTCGAAATCGACCTCCGCATCTCGACTCCTCCCTGTCCTGCTTTGGGCAATTTGGCAGTGTATCAGCATGACAGTTAGGGACCACCATGAACTACTACAGATGAACGGTTTTTTAACACCTTGCTATTGATTCTCTACGTCACAGGTATCCTCATGTTCTGCACACGTGACTAACTAAAGGATGTGAAAGGTATGCAAATTGGCTGAACAAGCATGTATTAAAGGACTAAATGTTCCATATCCAATAGAAGGATGGGTCACATTCCGCGGAAACCATCTCACTTCGCCGCGGCTGCCTTTTTGTGAAACTACTGTATTCGCAAGCGCTATGCTAAGGTACTAAAGGTTCGCAAGAAAGTCCCTGGAATCGAAAGCGAGCACATTTGTCAGGGTTTGGTCGACAGAATCGCATAGTTATTTCACAATTCCAATGCACTCGCCTACTACTGAGAATCAGGTCACTCAGTGGCAGTCCATCGCTGTACAGTTCCATTTCTGGAAATGTTCCCTTTTGGCCGTAACCACTAGGTTGTGACGTCACAAAATGTGCTAGGGTCGAATGCCGTAGATGCGAGGAAATATAGATTATATATCAGGGGCTGAACAAGCAAAGTCTGTTCTGCTTCGATGTCAAAAAACTAAAAGACATCCAATTCAGGTTGAGAGAGCGACTGTACTAGCAGTTATGCTGCTTACCGTGGGGTGAAAGAAGATCTGAACCAGCGAGGAAAAATTAAATGTTCTGTTGCATTTGCTGATTAAACCTTGTAATACATCACAAGCAAAAGGTTGGAACAAGAAATAATTTGATTTGGCCTTCAAATTAGCTTCAAACTCCAATGAACACCACAGAACGAACGCATTTGAGATCTGGAATAACCTGAGGGACATTGTGGGCCCTCTTAGCTTTACATTCTGTCGCCTATTCTACTCGTTTTCTTGTTTGTTGTAAGGGCTTGCGGATGATACTCATAAGGCGAACTGTCAACGTCACTGGCCAGTTGTTTAAAACCCCATGCTGATGAAAAGATGTGCGGTTATTCTATGTTTCAAGCAGCTTACAGCGCAGTAACTGCGATTGATCGTAGGCTGATGTGGATGGTATAAGGCAGTTGGAGTGTTTGTTTGTTCGTTTATGCAGGCCCCGGAAAAACTGCCGAAATATCGATATTTTCAAAATTTCTATGCAAACCAGTTTTCAAATCTTGTGTCCGAGTTGTCGAGTTGTCTCTATTTCACAACAGACAACTCAGCGCTCGATGACCAACCCCCTTTCGTGCAGTGCCATGACCAGATTTTTGATAAAGGTGCCACGACTGGAGTCTACTGGGGTCTACTGGAAGAATCCGAGGATCTGGCTGAATCGATTGCCCTGAGGACCGATCGGAATAAGTTGTATAAGGAAAATGGCGAATGGGGACACTGTCAGGTGGCTCACTAAATTTTCCCCCATGCTCTGGTCAGACGCAGAGGCAGCTTATTCATCGTTTTGACCGGATATATCTCCGGTGTTTCCTTAGTGGTATTAGCGGGACTGGTATTGTCTATTCGCAAGCAAGTTACTTTGAGCTGTACGTGAAGCATACTGCTATTCTTTTTACTGCACCTTAAATTCAATTTTACGGATATTAAACTAAGTAAGATGGTAGTCTCTGACGAGCGTAAAAGTCACTAACTGAATCTGGTTGAGTCTTGCTTAAGTCGTTACACTTCTGTACAGGATTGATGGTTTCAAGTCAACCACATACAAATAATGGGCATTTTAGTGTCCAGCTGCGAATTAGAAATCATGCTGTTAAGTGTCACTTTTTCGCAGCAGATAACCCATTCCCGATGATACCACTTTGTTCAACAAGCTGAGTTTTTAGCTATAGCGATCGATGGCTCCCACTACCGAAAACCGAGTACGTATTTGACTCCTGTAGAATTCTTTTTGATTTCAGTCCATCTTTTCACCGTATGCAAACTGGTATCTGTCGGGGAGCAGCTGTAATGTTTTGAATGGATTCGTTTTCGCTGGACGAGGTTAGGCGACAAAACAAAGCTGTCGATGAGGTTTACTTAAACTGCTTGGTTGATTTTTGGCGGGTGACCGCCAATATTCACCACCGATAATATCATCTTGATTGTTTTCGCAAAAATCTGCAACCAAACTGTCAAGCGCAGAACCATTTCCACCATCATTCAAGTAAGCTTAGAACTGTTCTATAAGCATTGTGGTTAACGACATCTCTACCGAATAACCGGTAATCAACCATGCGACTTGTCTAGGGAATACGACAACCGAAGAGGGAACTAAATTTTGTTGTTTCTGAACTGCAAAGTGTTCACTGCTGACATATTTAATAGGGCGTGAAACCAGTCCCATACCAGCAAATATCATCGTTTATAGTGTGCCATCAGAAGTAATGTACTTACCGAACTCGTTCTCATCAAATTCTGGGGTTTAGGGGGGCACGAAAATTCAGTGTGAAACTTGAGCACAGGCTTACGTAATATATGATATGTAACGCCGAAAAAGATTGTACAGATATATAAGAAACAACTCACCCCAAGGAACATTTGTACTGTGACCAGCTGGCCTCTTTATCCATGGTAAATTAAGCTCATTGGTAGAGCGGCTAGTCTATGCGGAAATGCGGTTTCATCACTACTGGAAATCCACAGATGTGCGAATCCAACGAAACTCCAAAGAATCTTGAACCCGATACCGCCTGGCCACGAGCAGACCATTCACAAGTCTGCTTACAGCAATTATGCTCATTTTGTGCTCAGCGCATGACCAAAGCTGGTTACGGTACCTCAATCGCCATTCGACATAAATTTGGCTCTAAAAGCCCCCCTTGTCATCAATGTCAATTTAATCAGCTGATCACGAGGGCCTTAGGTGTTAATGCCCTTTTTTCCGATAAAGTGGCTTCTGAAAGCGTATTTGCTTGTGATGACCTGAGTGTTCTTACGCCGTCTTGTGCTTTGTAAGTAAACCATGTGAAGCTACTTACGCTGTGCCGGGAAAAATAATAAGACGCACGTCATTTGAATTTCAACAAAAATCTTTTGAAATAGCAAAATATGTTTGTTTACGGAAGTTTATAAAGCTGCTTCGACATTATTGGTAGTGTGAGGAGATTTGGGATTTTTGTGGAGATTTCGTTCTGTAAGTGAAGCCAATCTATGCTGAAAAGCCGAGTAGCACTGGACAGCTGTTTCATCCTTATTGGGAATCATCAGCAGTGCCCATCTCACGAAACTCCAGAGAGTGCGACTTCTCGGCTAGTAGTTTGAACCCTTAACCGTTTGGCCACGGGCGGCTGATCAGCAGTGCGGTCAACTCGCACTTAGACAGAATATAAAGCGCTCATTCTTCAATCACGGGATCCACATCACGTGGTTACTCGGGTTGACTGGCTCCTCGAACAACGACCTCTCAGATGGAAGTTTCACTCATCGGGTGAAGTTTATTCTTCCACCGAGCTACTTGTAGATTAGTGGTGATGTGAGGAGAACTGAAGTCTCCAGAGTCTCCAGAAAGAGCTGCACAGTGCTTCTCGGCCTTTTAGGATAGATTGGCTTCACTTACAGGAAGATATCTCCACACAAATCCAAAATCCCCTCTGTTATATCTGCTGATTCGTTAATCTGTTGTATCTGACTGCTGACCCGCTCCAGTGCGTGATGCCGGAAAGAAAGACTCGCAGAAAGGGACAACAGCTATATTCCGAACAAGCGAGTGCGAGTGCGCGAGAAGTACAACGGTCTCAAGCTATTTATTAGAGGGACACCGTCTGAACATGGTCCAATGCTACGCACACGGTCTGGCTTTGGTACGAGGCTGCGAGGCGCTGCATAATGAGGGAGCGTTGCCTGTCTGGTCAGCATCTAGCGGAGCTGAGAATCTCCGTAGATTTCGGGCGCGCAGTGGTTGCTTTTAGAAAGCTAACCTTCCTGATATCCTCATCCTACCAACAGTATTAAAGCAGCTTTAAAAAGCTTAAATATTAGCAAATTAGGCACCGACTATGGGAGTTCCACCAGTCCCCAAATCGTCAGACTACTGTAAGGAGCTACATTTCCAAGTATTCACTTTCGGCTTAATTTGTACTTTTCTAGTTAAGCTATGCGGTGTTCACTTCAACAGGTTTTTGTCCCAAATTTTTCTAGGCGTTCTCTTTCGGTTTGAGGTTTGTGTTCACTATTTGAAAAAAAACAGCGGAGTAAATATTTTTCGAGAGAAATCAATGTTGTAATGAGCAGTGACTAAAAAACATACAACCTTCGATTTTCCTCCCATATTCGGCCAACCCAAATTTCTTGTGGCTAGATGTTTTTAATAAATCTGCCCTCTTGTTGTGAAACTTACCTTCTAGTAAAGGCGAACCTAAATCAGAAAAGTTTAGTAAAATGAATTCCGTGTGGCTCACACAAAAGTTCTGTTTGTGAGGTTTGACCTTCAGAGACATTTCATCGTTTCAATAATGAGGGTTAAGGACCTTACTTATTGGCTTGTTCGCTGAGCTGGGCAATTTGATTGCAAATGTTTCATCACCAATCGAGGTGACATCATCAGTGCGTTATTGTGGAGCGTAGTAGTGCGTAGCTGTGGGTTGGTGGTTGTGCACAACCACCGTAAACTGAAGTAGGTACCGGATAAACAACAGTTTGTTGCCCCCTCATAGCTTGTGGTGCTACACAATTATGCATTGCTTCAAAATAACTGGAAAGAAACTGTTCATACACTTTACTACACGAAACAGCATCGGAATCAACATCATTTGTTTGAAAACTCGAGTACGTCTAAAAACAACAACTGATTTCAAGGTCAGTTTACGTAGATTACAGTTTCTTACTAGGTGGAATGTAGATGTGGGGCGGAGAAATGTCGACAGCCTGCATATTCCAACAGAAGTGTACAGGCCAAACACCTGCATAAATTCTGTGCGTATGAAGCTATTTGGCAGCTAGAATTGCTGTAAAATGTGCGATGCTCTAAAGTAGTCACGTAGTTCCGTTCACGGATATTTATCACTAATCAATGACATCCGCGGTCTTCATGCTTTATTCATTTTGCATTTAGCGTAACTAACCGCTACGCACAACCACGCTCCCCAATAACGCACTGATGACGTTGGTTGGTGATGAAACGGCTGCAATCAAACTGTCCAGCTCAGCGAATAAGTTGGTAATGAGACGGATGCAATCAAACTGTCCAGCTCAGCGAATAAGCCAACGACCACCTACCCTACCTGAGCTGACAACATTTTCTTCCATGGAACTCCCCTTACCTGTTTTACTTATTAAGGCACGTAGTATTTGAAACAACAATTCAGAACCATTGGACTCCCCATCATCCATGAGAGATGGTGTGAGCCTTTAGTCTCTTGCAACCGCTTGAAATCGCACAGTTATTTGTGGGAAAACTCGCTTGTTTGCTAAGGACTTTGGCTAGTTTTCTCCTCGCAGACTACGCAGCACGCTGTATACCTGGACTAAATTGTCGCTCGTTGAGATTCTGCGGACACAGTGGTTAGCGCATCGCTTCAGTTAAAAGTTAGAAATGAGTAAAATCTCTATAGGTTGGTCCAGGTTACCGAACCACGCGAATATAAATTTACTACTCTCATCAAAAATTCTGCAACGCACCAATGATGTATGTATCTCTTCTCCGCTTTCACTTTAGCACATTCCTGATTCCAACACTCGGGCTAATTTCAATGACAGCCTTCTGATCGGCTTATCTGGTCACACTCCTGATGCGGTTAACTTTACAGGCGGGTGGTCTCAAATGTGGCGCCCGGCTGTAAGGAATTTATTTTCACATTGGTAACATCAAAAAACCAGCCCATCGTGTATTCGGAAATACATTCGTCTTGCGGAATTCGAAAGGTAACTTCATAAATGTCTTCTGAATCGCCTTCACAGCAGTACGTCGACGTCAGTTTTCCACTCAGACTGATTTTTTTCTGTGGAATATAGAGCGTACGTACATTCGTTCTGCCACAATGGACGTTCCTGTTCGAGTGACCTGGACATCCAGGAATTTTCAGGAGCACCAGTGTTGATGTTCTGGTCAGCATTGTAGGCACAAAACTCTCCTGGTTTCGCACGTGTGCTAGTTCCCACCCGAGTCACCCTTCCTAAAAAGCATCATAATTTCTCTCCCTTTTATGTGCCTTGTAAGCTTGTTAGGAATACTGTACGGGAGCCGGCCGACGGCTTGATATTCCCAGCTCATTCACATCGCCTCTCTGGATGTACGTGTTTGCCTGTTTGCTGGAAAGTCCCAGACAACTCAGTCTGAATCCATTGAAGTTTGGCTAAAGCTGAGCATAACATTTCTTGAAGACGTAAAATTACCAACCGCTTCTCCCTGTTGTCTTTCTTATCGAAATAATCGTCCTAGCGAATCCGTATTGGCAAAGTTTGCTTTTCTACCCGTACATGTTAGACACCGATTCACAGGTTGCTGTGAATTTCGAGGGCTGTAATTCAGCTCATAATGCTTTACCACCTTTGGCCTCCCGACTACTTTTGGGAAAAATTGTTCGTCACGTGAACTATCTGTTCTCAAACCCATCATTTCAGTGTCAATCACCAGAATTAGTGTAAATTTAGAAAATTTGGTTTGGCTCGTGTTGACAAATGACAAAACTGCATTCTCAACTCATAAGAGATATATACTGAAAAGGGCCACTGCTTGTGGTATACATCTGTAATTTTTAGCCTGTTGCATGCGATGACTTGGCTTTACAAGACCAGAAATCGAACTTCCAGATAGGTGATTCCAAGTTTTCCATCAGCATTTGTCTAACAGAAGAAGTGTGATTGTGTAAGCTAACCTTAGAGATGAAGTATCTCAGGTACTAGGTAAGGTCAGGCAAGATCACTTATTCATAAGTGCAACTCCAAAGTACAACTGCGAGTGGAGGTAGTACTCAATAAGAGACGTGTTCATAGGTGTAAACACCGAAATTCCCCAAGATCTAAGATTATCAGAGTGGTTGTATTTCACGCGTAATCTTACCGCCCGACTGTGGAGTACCTGTAACGTAATAAGTAAATAAACAACTGGATAAATAAGTAAATAAATAAACAATATGAATAAAATGCAGTGTTGGCCAATGACTTCCATTAGAAATTTGGATGAGTAATAATTCCAAGCAAGTTATACTGCTGCCATTTGCAGAACAATTGCTTCTGGGAGAATTATCAGTGGGCGGCAAAATCTCACTGTGTCTGCACGCAGACGCTGTGTTGAATCGGTTGCTGTCTGTTTGACGCCTGCGTGCGTTAAAAGTCCAGACGTTGTTGATTTATCTGCCTTTAAGTCTAACGTACTTTATTTATCACGTGAGAGAGAGACCCAAGTGCGACAGAGCGCGCATGACTCCATAACTCAGCCCCAAGGTCGGTTATGAACCATTCAGCGTAATACACACACGCACAACATATATGTGATGGTATACTGACCAGTCTTTGGCTAGCCACATTGGTAATATCCTGATATAAGTCGCTAATCCCTCGATAAACGGAACCCTTGGTTAAACCTTCGTCAGTTTTATTCAATATGTCCGCTTTATGGTCACCAGAATTTTCTCCGTGAATCAGACACCCATAGCGCGAAAAGAAATGCTCGAATTTTACGATCACTTCTGAGAGATGGCCTACCACAAATTACTCTTAGGTACCCTGGAATTTCTCAAGTAATAAACGATGCGTTATGGTAAATCAGTATTCTCTAAAGGCTCATCTTGACAACGAGTGGACGTCTCAAGAAAACTCCACAAAATGATTCCATGGTACCCTCGAGCAACATTTTTTGAGGAATTACTATCCACAGTCAATGTGAGTAGCTCGCGCACATGCTGTTTCTGTGCAAACAGTGACAACAAAAAGGAGTAACATCAGTGAAATGGATGGATTAGACTACTCTTGGAATACAGTGTTTACTACGGCTTAGCTGTTCTCTGTCCATCCCCTGCGTCAGTGGAGATGGCACTCGGGTGTGTAATGGGTAATAATGCGTCTTTCAACAAAAGACCGGGGTAGCAACATTCCTGGTGTTACTTTGCCGATGACGTTCGAATCGTGGAATTCCTGTGAAGAGAGGCACTCCTGTTTTGGTCCTGGTTCCGGCAAGATCGGTCCCCAATAACCTAGTTCGGACATATCCTGAGTCTACGAAACACGATCACCCTGGTGATTGAGAAATCCGGAAGTTTAAAATAGCTGTTTCTTGTGCTGGCGTCACCGCGGTGAACAAGTGAACAACGCATTGGTTTTGCACCAAGCATTCCAAAAAGTGATGTATTTGCTTGCACATCAGTTTGTTTGATATTCCAAGTGGCGCGTTTCTAAAATCTCGTGATTCGGCGTGTGTTTGCTGCAGAATCCGCGAAAACAAATTCACATACCAACTAAAGCTAATGCCTGAAGAATAACAAGACAACATTTCACCTCTGCAACGGGAAATTGGAGTTCCAAAAATCCAGTCTGGATTCGCTTAGAGAAAGGTGACATGGTGACACTAAACCCATTTCTGTCGAAACTAAACACAGCCAAGTATTCAAGGAAGCTCTTCTCGCCATTATCTTCAAACGACGATCGCACAGTCCCCAGCTTACCCTTTGAACATAGCATGACGGAAACTCGGGGACTGCGTCTGCCTGATGACCCCCAGAAGGAAGAAACCGGTCTTGGGCTGTCGAATAATTTTCAACAACCTTATGAGTAGTGCATTACGGATGTCTCGAATATCGTAGCAGCCGAAACATGAGGCGGGCTGTGTGCAGCACATTCAGTTGCCCGGAAGCATCACAAACCTCAGATTCAGCTGGGTTTCATATGAGTCTCCCGCGAACCCAACTTTGTTTGCAAATGAGTGTATTTTGCTAAATGCCTGATGGACTTAACCAAATTCCGTTTCTCAGATAGTGAAACTGGAGACGCGAGAAATATATATCACATTCTTGTCCACTGTGACGAAAGCACTTCTCAACGAAACGAAAGAATGCTTCCAGGCAGCACTAGTCAATCTGGAAATCGGTTGGGTATGGTAAACTATTAGCAAGCAGGTTAACAAGTAACCGCGGATGGGCTAAATCTTATTGACATCATAAGAGAGAGGGGCGTTGTTGTTGGCGGTACGCGTCGACGTGACTCACCAAGAAGCAGTGACCATGCGAACCAACGTGTCCGCCGAGTGTTGTCACGGGAGTATGTCCTGGGTCACAACTTAGGCTGTTGTGGCACTGCTGTTCGTGGGTGGCTGTCGTGATAGGCTTTACTCAAGCCGACTATTCTCAACTTTTTTGAAAAATAAGGTATGCTGAAATGAACTACTATAATGAGAAAAAACGATGAACTCGGAAATGTTCACCCGACCTTGTGTAAGCTTCTTTCCCGACACCCGATCCCCTACATATGACGATCCCATAAACTGCACAAGGGTCGCTGCCCAAGAAAGATACTTTTCCAGTCACAGAAAAACATACCTCGTGGTGACTGGTCACAAAACGGACATTCAAGATGCCCGAGCAATGTGTACAATTTATGGTGAGAAACGTACATAGTTGCCGCTTGTTTAGTTTGAGAAATAATGGTGTTTTCTTAGATTATCAAAAACCTTATGTGACTTACCGTAATCATCATCATCGGAGTCTGATATATGAAAATATAAATGTACTAAGTTTAATCATAGGAGAAGGTTACAAACACTTGATCTTCTTCAAAGTTACCGGTCCGAAAATCACGAGCTATTGATGTTCTCCCCTCCCTCCGAAACGGAAGGTCGCCCTCAAAGACGACACTAACATCCATCGTTTTAAGGCATATTCGGTTCCCAAGACTTAAGGTTTTATAACTGCCAACGAGTTTTCGAAATATTATTTGAGTATTCAAGACGAATAGTGCAGCGTAATTTCGGTATTAGAATGGCCACAACCTGTGATTTATTTTAGCTCACCCCCCCCCCCATCCTTAAACAAGGCCGAGGGAAAAGTGGCTATTTTCAACGCATTGCACCGGTAGTGAAATTAAAAAACGACTGAAGCCACGTTTAGCATTAACTAACTACATTGATCGATTATGCTAACCAGATCCATACCGGCAAACTTGCCGTTTCTTCTTGACGCTGTCAATGATACGTTTGCTTACGATACTTGGTAATGGCCACTGTCTCTCTGTCGAACCAAGTCATCTATAAGTCCACCGGATAAAACCTACAGAATTCCTTGGGTAAAGTTCAAAGTGTGAACAAAAAGTACATTTTACCAGAATCTGTATTGTACACTTTGTACTAGCATCAGAATGTCAGAATACGGTGTCCTCCGTTCCGACCATCCCAAATTGGCTTCCAATCCACGTAAATAGTTTGAAGGTGCCAGCTGCGGCATATATACATATCTACTAATTCTATTCGACCGGTACCGTCAAGACTTGCTTGCCAAGCTGAAAATTTGATGGCAAACCAATCGAGGTGACATCATCAATGCGTTATTGGGGAGCGTAGTGGTGCGTAGCAGCGGGTCAGTGGTTTTGTGTTGCGTAGTATTACGTGTGTGTTGCTATGCGTGTTGGTAGCCGGGGAGGACTTTTGACCGCGATTAGTTGTTCGGTCGGGTGATTCCATTGGTTGCTCCGTTGTCCTGTATCCCCATTCGCCGATGCCCACGTGACCTTTGCGCTTGGCACCCCCACCGTCGATGTTGGAGTGACCTTTGTCCTTCCAAGTTCTGGCTTGTGGCCTTTATTGATTTGATTCCGAGGAGTTCCTTGTTTCTTTGTTTGTGAATCCAATATTCGGTCCTCCTTGAGTGTTACGGTTGGAATTTTGATCTTTTGCACTTAGAGGTGCGTAAATTGGATCCAGTTCGATGCACCGGTTCATTGAAACTGCCGTAGATTACCACGCTTCCAGAAATTCTCTTCCGTGCCGCGTGTCTTCGGATTGAATTTGTGGCCTTCTCGGTCCTCGTGTATAGATATCAAGGACAGGGAGTCATGCCTCCTGACAGCCGCGTTGTGTTCCTTTATTCGTGTACATAATTTCCTCCTAGTTTGTCCAACGTAGACTATGTTGCAGTCGTTGCAGTTGCTTTGGTATACCGCATTGTTCCTCTTGGTTTTGTCCCGGTTGTCCTTCTCAACGCACAACCACTAACCAACCGCTACGCACTACTACGCTCCCCAATAACGCACTGATGATGTCAACTCGATTGGTGATGAAACATTAGCAATCAAATTGCCCAACTCAGCGAACGACCATCTACCCTACATGAGCTACCAACATTTTCCCCCATAGAAAACCGTCAAGACTAAACAAAAAATTGTAACGTCGGCTGTGCCTTTTTCATCCACGCAGAATTTAGCACAGTCACACAGTTTGATTTTCGGAAACTCAATGATGTTTGGTCTAGTGAGATTGGCCTGATGCTCCATCACGGAAGCGTACGTGCATTAGGTTGAAAAAAAACTTTATATCTTAGTGGAATTTAAAACTTGGTGAACCCCCGTTTATTGTACAGAACGGGGAAAAAACGATTGTTGGTTACATTCTCCACATGTCTTTCTCCTCAGGGCAGTTTTTTAACCAGTAAATTGGCCGGAGTTCTGCGACTTCTATATTCTCTGAGTTTTGGCAGGTGCACATTGTAGATGATTCACAGCAAGGATAGAAAAGGTGCACGGCTCTGAGCCTTCCAGCACACAGACGCCTGAGTGACAGGATGGAATGTCCGTGGAAATTTGGAATTTCGTTTTGTTTATCTTAGAGATTTGCATCAAAACGAGAATTCAGCGGAAATAGTTTAGATTTCTGAGAAAACCAACGTCGCGTTTTTTTGCGGAATTTCTGGATTTAACCAACTTTGCGTGAATCTGCAAACGCTGCAAATATTTCCGGCGGTGTTCTGCATGTCTTCCAATCTTTGATTTGGACATACAATTGACTCTTGGGAATAATTTTGTAAAAGCGTATTACGGTGTCGGCCAATGTTAGTTTTCGAACATAGATTTTGTCTCCATCGAGACAGACATAGAAGTGAGCCTTTGGTATTTGAAAGCGGATTGACCGCCTGCAGAAACAACCCAATCGCGAGTGTAGTTGTGGCAGACAGGGTCATTCTCATACAAACTGCCCACAATTTCGTCTCCGTTTCTCCCGAAAACGTTTTGTTTGAAAACTATATCAACTTTGAAGATCCTACTATTTTAAATGATTACTTAATACAAACGAAAATTTCGCACTATCCAACACTTCCATGTCGGGAAATATTTCCGGATTATCATAACTCAAGTACGTTTGTTTGGAGACGAAAAGTAATCAAGTGTAAAAAATTAGAGACAAGTTATTTAGGCGGAAGGTGTGTGTTATCTCAAACCCAACATGTGTAGGATCAAATAGCATTTGGTTCACTACATTGACGCTTAACCGCGCACGATAAACTATGAGCTTACCGCAATCCTGAGGTGGCGCTGTTTTGGAACCGTGGTAATCATGATTGTTTTAACACGTTTTATAAAGCTTTTCAGCACACTTACAAAGAGCATTTAGATAAACAAGCATTAATTTTGCTAACGGAATACACTCGTTTGCGAACAATTTGGTTTTGCGAGAGACTCACCTGGGACGGAGATGAATCACTCGTTTGTGGTGTTTCCAGGCAACTGAATGTGCTTTACAAGGCCGCCTCATGTTGCAGTCGCTACGATATTCAAGATATCGCAATACTCATAAGGTTACTGAGAAGTATACCGCAGCCCGCGACCGATTTCGCCCTTATGGCAAAACCAAATCTGTCTGCAAATGAGTGTATTTTGCTAATTTCGTGAAATTTGGTTTCAAGAGGAACATAAGGTTGACGGAAACTCGGGGACTGCGCCTACCTGATGAGCCCCAAGAATGGCGAAACCGGTCGTGAGCTGTCGAAGAATTTTCAGCAACCTCTTGTTTTGCAGCTCTTTTAAGCCTGATATGTTGTTTAAGTGTATAAACTAGTTTAATTAATTTTCAAACGCAAAGGTGCACGCAAAGGTGCCCATCATTGAGTTCATTAGGGAAATATACGGCGATTTCAAGACACTAGAAATTTCTGAGATACACGACAAATTTCAGTGAAGCAGGGGTGAGTAGGCGTTGATTTATCTGGAAGAGCAAAACCAATGTCAATTTTCGTTAGCATTGATAAAAGTACTCCCTCACACCAAACTAATATTGAACGTGGCGAGCTAGAGTGAAGTATCCGACTTTCGGTAGATATTTTGAAATAAAAAAACAAACAAAATTTAATTAAAGCCGATGTTGGAATCTGGAATGGGTTTATTGGCTGTTGATTTCGTGGCAAGTGATATGCTTGGTAAGTGTGGCACTTGGCTAGCAAAGTTTCTTTATCGTGTAAGTGAACGCCGTCTGCGCGCTGTTCAACTGGCGACTCCTTGAATTCCGCTTACGTTTCTTGGTTTCCAAGGTGCGGTTAATATTTGTTACAACGTGTGTGGCTGACTGTTGAATCTAACTTGACAATCTAACTTGATAATCCCTCATTCGTTTGCTTACTCCGCCTATGTACTTTTGATCTTCAGTTGTTTTGTTTATTCGTACCCGCCACTCACCTTGCCGCAGAGGCTATCCATTACGACACCGGAGTTTTGACGTGTGTCCGTGTGTGAATGTGCGCAGCTGACTCTTTACCCATTCGCGTTCGTATCCCGTTTGCTGAGCCTTGACTTGTTTTCTCATGGGTTCCGTGTGATCGCACGTCCAATGAGAATCGCGAGACCGTCGTCGGAATGAACGACCGCATCCCACGCTACCGAGCCATCATTCCGCTCGCCGTTGTTTGGTGTGCGGTGGACGTTGAAACTGCGCTGTGCCGGTCAGTGACAGACCTGTGGACTTGTTGACGCGCTACGAACGTGAACAATTGAGGTTTGTTATACACATTTGCTTACCCTTGTGTATACAGTACCGTAGAATTACGAACCCAATTCTTCCTTTTGATATTCAGGATTGTCGAACCTACGCGGCACGTATCGGGAACCTCAACACTGACACTCTCCTTACACTGTCCTTACACTTAACTTGATCGGCCATTCTTGCATTTGTGTTGCAGTCTGGTCTGAATTCGTTGCATTTGTCTGATCCATTTGTTAGCTCCATTTCAGTAGTTCTGTTCTGCTAATCTATTCAATCCATTCCGCCTTATCGGTTCGTGGCATTCCAACCATTATTCACGCCAATGATTGGTTGTTTGAATACCTTCTACTAAACAGTCCAATCGGATGCAGCAAAACCAGATCACAACGCAAACTGAAATACGAAATCAGATCGAGTGCAAAAATCCCACAGGCGACGGCGTTGTGGGTAATATCCAAAGCGCGGGAACTGGAAAGCGCAAAGATAATTCGCATCTCACCCATTCAGTAGCGCTATTTGGATTTTCCATCACGTTTTGCTGAACGTTTGCCAGCCGAATTCCAAGCTTCACAAAATGATTGGCCACCATGTATTCGAGATCTTCGCAAATCAAATTGGATCCTAAAAACTTAAATCTAAAAATTCAAAATTGTTCAACAACGGAACAGGTCCTGGCCTTACTAGATTGAACTTGAAAAAACATCGTACTTAAAATGGACGTTCACCAGTGAAATTAGAACTTGTGGAAAATCCTGTGAGAATCAACAGTTGGCATAAAAACCATGGTTAATTATGTAGTATACTGAAGTGTTCCAGAACAGGTACTCTTATTTTGTTTACTAAATAGTTAGATTTGAATAAACACTTTTTTCGCTAAACTCACATTCCATTGGGAAAACACTTGGACCAGGTGAAAGTGATGTGTATCCGTGGTCGCCACGTACGGTATTCGCGATTTTCGTTACGAGTAAACTGACATTTTCAGGTGTGCATAGATTCCCACTGTAAAAAACCTCAAGTTGCACACTTCAGTCAACTTAAATAACCATGTGATAAATGGTAAGCCCTAGATACTGTTTTTTTGGATGTCATCATTATCCGGTAACTAATCTGCTACAATAGAACTGCTTTCAAGCCGTCACAAAGTACATAGCATGAAAATTTGTTTGAAAAAATTCATGAGGAGATTACTTACAGTATGGTGGTGGCGGTTCAGCTTCTGTAACAGGGAAAGCATTGTTTCAAGTGTTTATAGCTTTTCAGAAGCTCGATTCATCTTGTTACTTTTGGTTTGCAATTTGAAAAGAAGCTTATTAAAAACATGACTAACTGACCCCTAAGTTGGATCGTGAAATTTCAATTTATAAGAAAAAGTTCGTAAATTCAAGAGTTAAATTATATTGTTATTGTTACTATTATAGAAATTACTCGAAAAAGTATGACTCCAACTTTGATTTGCCAATTTATAAGAAAAAGCTCGTAAATTCAAGAGTTAAATTATATTATTATTGTTACTATTATAGAAATTAGTCGAAAAAGTATGACTCCAACTTTGATTTGCAACAAGTTGGCAGAATTCGAAATGCATAACCTGAAATATGGCTGAATTCCACCAGGACGTCAAACATACAGAGTTCACTAAGTTATTTCCAGAAATAACTCGTGAGAAACGAGGAAAAGACAAAAAAGGACGGGCAGTTCAAGAACACTTACTAAATGTACCGGTATCATCATCAACGCTTCTTCGACGGACCGGATATGGTCCATGTTACTCGATTCGAAACTTTTCACGAGTAGAAGCAAAGAAACCAGACGAAAAGCATTCAAAATCCTGCAGTTTCACTAATGCCCAGAGAGTGTACTTTCTAACATCCATATGTATGGTTTAGATCTATTTTCGGCCCTCTTCAGTCTACGATAATGGCACACTTGGATAAATCAGCTATCCTCGAAGATCTTTCGACGTCCATAATCCAACTGAAAATGAAGGGAACAACGGAACTGAGTGATATACCCACTAAACTGTTCATAGTGTATAGACCAACACTACCGGCCTGGCGACTCCAAACTTTAACCGTATGGATACTAACACCTTGACGAATCGTCTGGGGAAGCATCAGGTAGCAGTTAGGTGGCATTTTACTGGAGAAGTTGCGGTATTGCATTTAGCGGATAACGTCCTTAACTGCGGTGGTACCCAACTAACCGAGGGTCGCAACTTGTTTTGGATAATGATGTATAACAGGCATCTTCATGTCCGAGTTAAAAACTTAAGTTGACTTGGAAGTTTCACAGAGAAGTGCGTTCATCTGTAGACTAATGGTTACTTCAATTCGTTGTGAAGCAAACAGTTAAGGTCGTTTTACGTTATCAGAGTGAAGTTGGTATGTAAATACTACTCTCATCGAAAAACTCGTAAAGGATACGATTTAGTGACAAAATGTTTTTGCTAGATTGGATGATGGCGCGAAGCGGGGATAAGGACCGACGACCTCGAGTTCATGGGTCATTGCTGACGTCATTCGAGACGTCAGCAGTCATGTTTTTATCCTGGATCTGGATAAGTGGCTCCAATTGTGTCTGCTAACATTGTGCTTCAGAGAATATTATTGTCGATTGGTGACTTTTTTGAGCAAATCAAGAATACTAAGTGCTTTAGATACTTCACAGCATTATTTACTGAAACACCACTCCCTTTTCCCAGTGCTTACTTTCATATTCTTGATAAAGCGTTTGGTCATACCGTCTTTCTGAGTTTCCTCAGCCATCCAGAAATAACTTAAGTTTTGTGATGGAGGTACCCGCAAAATTTGCCGGAGCTATCCTGACCCCTACTGGATGCGATCATCTCTGACAAAGGATTTGTTGTCTGTGACCACATCCGTTCATGTGTGTTCCTAACGGCCACCTACTCAGGCCTTGCTTCTTTCAGTAACAAATCGTTTGAGCAACAAACCATTTTCATCTACTGATCACATTCTGAAGGTTTTATTTACCTAAGGCATGATACACAGTTTGTTTGATTTCGGCTTTTAGTTGGATGATTCACAATAGCGTGGCTTAAAATTCGTTTTGTTCTCTTCATAATTTAGACATTCGCGACGATGAGGCACCCACAAAGATAACCATTCTTTAGCTTGCGAGGTAAAATCAAACTGATAATATTTTTGGAATTATTGTACTCTTGGAAGCAGAAAACGCAAGGTTGTGTTTTCTTGACTGTATTGGAAAGCTGTTTTATATGCCTCAAAATATCAACCGCAAGTCCTTTTTTTCAAACTCACAATACCGATCTCCTCGAAATCAATACATTAATATTTTAGGCATGTTAGTAGTATTGTGATGCAAGAAAATTTGAAAATTTGCCGTCAAGCTTGATCGGATTTATGAGGGTACGTTTGTTTTTTATTATGGGTTTGTGATCCGAATTAGTTCAAGAGAACCCAAGCTTTTAGAACCTCAAACTTTTGGTGTCCTTGTCTGGTATTGAGGACAGTGAATAGTGAATAGGTGTACCAGAAGAGTGTGTTAAAAGCCAGGAGCTTTTGATACAGAAGCTGACACACCGCCTGGGCGGAAGTAGTACTTCATTGAAGTCTTAGGTCTAATGCTGATGCGCATAGGATGCGCGTTGTCGACCACACGGAATTTTCGGCTCTAAAAAGTATTTCCACTGTACTTCTTAGGTCTCAGTTACATAATATCATCGTCTAAACCATTTGGCTCGCTGATCTTCTTCAGCTACGTTGACTATGATCTTGTCCTACATGGCTTAGCCCGACGTAACGAGTATACCAGTACGCACAATTCCCGGAGGCACTGCAACACGTTAGCCGGACTACAGTGTGGTATAGGCTTACGCTGTACAAATTTTAAGGCTTCCTGCATAGCAACTAGTAAACTATCCACTCCAAAGTTTCTAGCCCGATGGAAATTTCAGACTCGCTTCTAGAAGGCTGGGTTCCTATCTACCTGAAAACGCATTGTCTTTGATCATCAAAATCTTCTCCGTTCTACGACTTGATTGCAACAGCTAAGTTGAAGGCCATGCACGCTCCAACCGAACCTTATTTCGTGCGAAATGAAGGAATGCAACTGGTGCTTACCTTCAAGCAGTGGTTTTTCTGAAGTGTGGAAAAAAGTACGTCTGACATTGTCCCACTAAATGTCTTTACATTCGGTTTGCAAACAGGTGTGAAAATGAAATAAATGAGATTTTTTCCCAGTTCCGACATCAGAAAACACTACTGGTGCTTCCACAATTGGTTCTATTCCATATAATTTATTTACTTAAGTCCTGGGAATTAAACGTCCATTATAAACAGAAACGTTTCACTAGCTTATGGCTTTGTTTGTGTTTGTGGCAGGCAAAATAACTGTCTAGTGACCATAGATTCATCCCACATTGACTCCAGGATCAAGTTTTCCTACAAAGCACAGTAGAGTTGAGCAGTTTTGATCAGCCCCGGTCAGAGCAGAATGTGGTGTGCAGCATTCCATTACTCGACCTGACAAGCTGTTTGGCAGTCCATCATCACTTTGTGAATGCCTACGTCTTGGAGTCAATTAGTACACACTTTACCCCCCCCCCACGGCAACAAAAACCAACCTTTTCCCCCCCCCCACGGCAATCATCCAAAGTACGATCGGTGAAAATGCCCGTCGAACGTGGCTCACAGCAGAATCCTCGCTATCATTTCTAGTCACATCCGTTTAAAATACATTGCCGCCTGAGTTCATTGCTTTCGACCTGAGGTTTTTGAAAAAAATCGTCACTGACTCAAGTCCCTGCATTGTGGAAGAGAAACTTCTGAATCAGTAGTCAACGATGATCATGTGAGACCCGTTTTAGTTCTGGACAGATCACTTCGTCTTTAAGATCACTGACTGACCTTGATGCGAATGCTGAGGACTGTTTGGAACTGAAATGCAGACCAGTTGGATTTGTTTTACAATCATATTTACAGCAGAAGTTCGTCAGACAACCACGAAAGCAATCCAGTATATCAAGCACGGAACGTCGGTTTTACGTAAACTACATGGAAGATACACACGCGTTACTTTTGCTTCGTCGCTCGGAACGACAATTTAGACAGATGTGTTCAAACCACACCGGTTCGAATGAACCCGCGTAAGCTTCGCGTGTATCTACCAAAGTACGGGGTGTGATGTCGTCTAGCCTGTAAATTTCAAAACACAATGGAGTTCCGGAACTCAAAGACACGTGGAAAATATATCAGTGAGGAAAAAATCAATCAGTCTAATTGCATTCTGAAGGGGCTGGAAGTGACGAACTGTGTCAGGGCCCAGTATTGGACAAACAGTTGACTAGAGTACTTGAGAGTTCTGAGAATCGGGCGTTTCCACTTGATTCTCCACTTCAAGATATTTTTTTCCTCAACCGGTGTCGATAAACATCATATATGACAGATTCAGGTAGAAATGTATTGATTCTCCAAATAAGTTTGCATGAGAATGTATTTGATGCAACTTTGTAGTAAATAAACTGTGAGGTACTGAACTATAATGTTTCCTCATTGTTGTGCGCTCAGATTCCTCCTAGGTATACTTCAGTTTCATCACGTAATAGAACTTTTTTTCAAAGGTATTTCGGGCATCCTGTGGCTGTAGGCTTTTCATCCTATAAATGGAAGGGTTAAACAGTCAAACCATGAACAAATATACATCAAAGATGTAGATTCACACTTGAAATGTCTCAGCGACATTCTGGCACTAGAAATGGACATTTATACCACAAGATTTCAAAAACGGTTCACGATTTGGCTTTGCTAGAGAATGAGGAAGGTCTTGATGCGAGATGCGATGTGAAACATGGAAAACTGAATAGTGACGAATAGTTAAAATCTTCCGCGGCACAATTCAGTCAGCAATTTGTTCCCCGAAACTCAGATTCATCTCCATAGTAGGTGGAAACCCCCTGCACAGTAGAGTTGCAACTGCATTCTTTTACTAGACGAGAGGGTTATGTTTTCCTTCTCTTCTTGGCATGCAACTCCATTCATTTGTTTTCATTGGAGCTTCTGAAGTCATGTTTGACCAAACGTTTTTTTATTCCCCATCGATATAAACTTACATCCTTTATGTATCCGAAGGATATCAAAATTGTCCACACCAGCGGCCCCAACATCTGCACAGTGACTTCTCGGTATTCAGCTAAATTGGACGGACGCTACATGTTTCACAAAACGTTCTTTCTCCTGTTTTTACAGTCGGCGGATTTCCATTCAGTCTACTTGGATCGCGAGACAAGTGGTTCTAAGTTTATCCATACAGATCAACAGAACAAATTTTGATGGCTGCTGGACGCCCCATCCCTAGATGTCTCACACAGAGCCTGATCGGCTAAAATGGTATTTTGAAATGAGCAACTGCAAGTTTTGAATATTCGGCAAATCAAGGCAGAATTTGAAGTTCATTTCATGTGCCCACAATGAATTAGACAAACCTCAAATGAACGTACACTTAAAAATGGTTGAGTTGCCTCAATTTACTGACGTTAATTTAACAATTTCACTAGTTTGTTGACCAGGGTTTATTAAAAGAAAATATACCAAGGCGTACAGGACGAGAGAACGTAGCCTCAATAGGGATGAAATATTCACGTTTGGTGAAATACACTCAGTTGCGTACCAATTTGGTTTCAACGAGAGGTTAACCAAAAAATATCTCGCCTCTGATATTCGCAAGTGAAGTTTTTTTGCACCCGAGCAGTGTAAAAAATCGAGGCTAGACCCAATGCTTTTGGACATTGCTGTGCGTGAAGGGTGGGTGTTTCATGACCACTCCATGGTTATTTTCATCTGTGTTCATTGTTTGGCAAGTTTGCCTTGCCGGAATATCCTGAAATTTTCATTTGTTTACGTTCAAACTTTACTAATGAGTAAATATTTTACTGATCGTAAAATATGGTGATAAATATTGGATTTTATGAGCTGGTTTGCACGCACATCAGAAGCTTACGTCGATTATACGGTTAGTATGGTGGACTACACTGTTTTTATGCACCTACCGTGTGGTTAGATATATTTGCTCAGTAATGGACCCAAAAAATCGATTTATTTATACTAGTAAGTAATCTTGTATTGTACTCGTTAATCGATTCTTATTTGTCGACGTTTCACGAACCAAAGTTCTTCTATCCTCCAAAACAAATTTCTGTCCTCATTCTGCGTGTACGGATACAAGTGTTAAAAACGTATTCATTCTTGTCACATATTCCTTTTTTTTCTAGGGGCGATAGAACCGCGGAAACCGCCTTTCCAAATATATCCTTATTAGTGTTTCCCTTTGAGGCAATTTTAATACAAGCTTGGTTGATTTTGTCTCCGATTTGGATGGTTCCACTGCGTTAAACAAAATCATCTTCAGCAAAGACGACAATATCAATGATGACACTCATGGTTAGCTGTAGTACAGACCTAGAGTGAAAAGGAGAGAAAAGAGTGGGCGAAAGAAGGGACCTAGTGCTCGCCTATGTCAAGCATTCTGAGGTGCATACACATCCCAAAGCTCAGGCAATCTGGAATGAAACTGATGCCACTAACATCGATTAGCCGCCTTTCTGCAACATCTCCGACCAAACACATGCGGGGTAACGGTCCCCATTCTGGAAGGCCTACAACACCCACACACCCAAACTCTTCAGTAGAATATCATGAACGGGAGATTCAGTTGAGTCTCTCGTGAAAACCAAATCGATTTGCAAATGAGTGTATTTCTCGAATGAAGAGTCGGTGTTTGCGTTGATCGAGATTGGAGGCAAAGCCAAAGCTCCACAACCGCACCAGACGTCTACGTAAATCAACATTTGGTCGAAAGTCTTCTAAACATCGAGATATCGAACACATACGCGTCCGAAAAAAAACGCGTAGATTTACAATTCCAGATTCTCCTCCATGGAGCTTTTTAACTCCTTTGCTTTGTATTAAACCATGGATCATCATTAATCAGAAAGAATCCCGAAAAAAAACTCATAAACCACAGAGCAGATGTTCTAGCGATGCTCAAGGTTTATCAGTTTTCTGAAAGATTTTCGTAGAATTATCCAAAATGCAAGTGGCACGGAAAAATTGTCAAAAGTCTGGACTGGAGGATCATCATTCCCGCTTGTTTGGGTCAGTGAATCTCCTCGAAATACATCTTTACCAACCGATTGAACAGGCGCATTTTATATTACTAAGTTGAAAATCACTGACACCCAGGCCTCAATAATTTTATCATGCATGGATCAATACACCTGAAGACTTTGTTTACTAAAGCATGATATGAAACCATTTACTAAAACTTCGATCGTTTTTTTAAAGCATTTCGGTTGTTAGCTAAGGAACTGGTTGGAAATCAATGTTCTCCACCGAAACACTCTCGATTTGTAAGTCGACCAAGTCCTCCTTTACAAGTTGGGGAACGGAAATGAGGTTCCAAACATGTTTGAGTAAAATGCAATAAAAAGGTAACAGAATTTTTCGATTTCTCGTTTGCACTATGTAAGACAAACTACAGTGATATTTTATAGGCCCAATCGCACTTCAAATCGTGGGTTTCTCAGCGCCTTGTATCACACTCTCCAGAATGTAGTTTCAATCAGAGAAAACATTGAGTTAAATGGCTCTGGTTCACTAAAAGATGCCAAGATTATATTTTTTTTGATTACCCTGGGGAGTTAGAATTCATTAGCCGGTTTGCGGGCCCCCGTTGCCGTGTAAAAAGCCTGAAGGTCACATGCTCAGAATTTTCACACTCAGTGAACCCAAATGATTGCTGAACTATTTGCTTGGTTTTGCGAGGTTGTGCCAAATGATCAGAGCAGAGGTTTTCAACTTTCTAGTGACTATGAGGAACGTCAAAGAAGTAGGTGATTGCACAAACAAAAATTATTTGGCGGAAATCCTCCTGATGAGTCAATGAAACTCCCGTCTGTTTGTCGCCCCTGAGATGTCGGTCAGCATGTACCCACAATATGTGAATTTCAGCGTGACGCAAGTGGCGCGTTGTCCGACTTGCCAATTATTGGCATTGTGGTTAAACAGGTGTAACGGTGATACTACTGATTGGGGAGGCATGCGAGTAGTATGGACTCTTCTTGCAAATTCGTTTTGCGTCTCTTGAAAAGGGAGATCTTTTGCGGAATTTGTGAAGTCGCTTTGCAGCATTTGTTTGAATATCCAGAAAAGTCCAGGGAGAGGCGTTCATGAGAAGACGAATGTTTAGTTTCTGTAAATAACATGCATATGAGAGTTTTGCTTTCCCGTCCAATAGTCAGTAACTTGACAGTTGGTATTTTCGAATAAGTAATTTTACAACGGAAGCCTTCCTCCTGTCACTGGTGGGATGCGGTTCCTAATCCCCCAGCGGTTCCCGGATAACCATAGTTGGTAGTCAGCAAAAACTATGAAACTATTGTTCTATGCTGTGCCTCGCGGTTGTCTGGCTATATGATGGTTAGCCTAAACAACGGTTGAAACTCTTCGTACTATCACCAAAATGAAACAGAGCAAGTAGAAGCAGAATTAATATCAATTGTGAGTAGCCACTCACCGTTCCAAGGTGCCGTCATTACATCTGTGGAAAAAATGACTGCCTCTGTCATCTTTCACTTCAAACCGAGTAGGTAATTAGATAGATTTATCATGCTAAAATTAAATTATCAAAATAGCATTTCAACTCCAGAGTTGCGCAAAAAATGGTGATCATGACGAAAAACCCAAGATATTTATTCGTCCATTCATTACACAATAACGACCGTAAAAGCAAGTAAGGCTTTTTGAAAGCTTCAACGCTCTTCAGGGGAATTAGGACATTGATTTTGGTGGTTTCGATGCCCAAAATGTAGATCACGAACTCTAAAGGACGGTCATCATTCAGGGCGTTGAATTGTTTTGGTTGAATTTGACTTGCACGAAATCAGGCGATAATACGATGAGAGTGTTGGGAACAAGGATATTGGTACACGGACTGGAGAACCGGCCGACTAAAAACGAGTCTAGCCCTGTGCCTCGCATGAAGAATCATTTATTAGGGTTTTATAAATCCCATAAAAATGCACACGCAGAACAAAACCTTTGGTGAATCTCCAGAAAGCCAGTTCAAAACGCTTCACTTGTTCTACGCCAGCTATATTAGTGTTAGCTAGGTGATGTAATTATTTTTGGTTACCCTATCCCTCGGCCTAATTCACTGCCCTTCCAGTGACTGCTCAATTTTCAAGACTGAACTTTTCTGTTATACGCAAAGTCGGCTCTAGATCAACCGTTTTTCTATAATCGATTTGTTTACATTCATTTCTGGGCTTGTCGTTGAAGATTTGCCCCGTTTTGAACTGAACAACATTTTTCCTGTTTAATTTGTCCGCTAGCACACTGCCGTTTCCGTACCATGTTCTGTTGCTAACTACCCAAGGTTCAGCCTAGCCGTAAGACCTTCTTGAATTCTCCTCACGATTTACTGGTAATGTCTAATAGAACTACGGTCTATCCATCTATACTGTCTGCCAACGTTTAATTCAATATATTGTTCACTGCTCAATTGCCATTACTGAACAACCACAGGTGAAGTTCGTAGAACTCGATCTCGCCGCAATTATTGCTCACCGTTCGTCGGTGAATTGGACAACACGGCAGATTGGACACATAGATCGTGCGTTTGGACCGCTTAATCAATTTCTTGCGTTGAGGTCACGGCTTTAGCACAGTATGGTGCAGTTAGAACCATTACGTCAATTGCTTGACTTAATTGCTTCCCCAATTGCTAATACAAAGTTCACCCAATGAACAGAAAATGTTCATCTCCAAGAAAACAACGCTAAAGAGGTGTTGCCTGTAGCGATTCCACCATGTTTATTTGAGGGGTTTAATATGGTTAAATGGTGGCCCCAGCATTGATGGCGCCAGATTCTGTCTTACTATCAACCAAAAGACAGACACTCATGGTCAAACTACTTGGTATTTGACAAGTAGCCAGAAAGCTGCGAGTTTAAATTTCCCCAGAGTTTTGCAGAGTGCGCCCGTGAATCTGAACAGGGCCGATACATTGGTACAATGATTTTTATCCGTCCAACATAGGCGTGCGTTCTGTTGACAGCATCGCTTTGCTAACTGTTAATGCGGAGAACTTAGAATAAGACACATTCAACAACTGTTTTGTAACCTTGCGCAGTGTACTAATAACGCAAAAAGAGGAAGCGGACACGTGTGTAAGGCGGCCAGAAACAATTTGTCTAGTTTCCTACCTTGTGGATCGTTTTCGTTTACCGCTGAAATATATGGGCAGGATTAAGGAATGTGTTGTGCTAAAATACACATGCACGTCATCAACTTTATTCTTTTGGTGTTGCAGCTGTTCCCAGTAAAACAAACGATTACTTGGCGTGCTCAGAACAACAAAAACTTCGGCCTCAACTTGAAATAACCGCTAATCAAGAAATTATATCAACGTATCATATGATTAAGTTAAAACGACATCGGCCCACGAGTAATAAAACCTTGGACGTCGCTCTATGGAAAAAAAGACACGCGGCTTTTCACTTTAGTAGCAAACAAGCAGGTTCATTCCTTCGCAAAAGTGAAGCCTTTCTTTTGGAATGCGGTCTGTATCCATCATCCGTGTACGAATAAATGAATCGCATGCAATCAGGCACTCGGTGAGATGAAGAACACGTTTGTGCAAAAGTTTGGAAGGGAGTGGCCAGACGGACGCCACCAGGTGCATTCAAATTGCAAATTAATTTGGTTTTCACGAGAGGCTCAACTGGACCTTTTGTTTACGATGTTCTACAATTGAATGTGCTGCACACAGGCCGCCTCATGTTTCAAATGTTGAAACTGCGTGTATTTCTCGAAAACAGTCCAATTTGGGTTCAAGTAGAACATAAGGTTGATGGAAACTCGGGAACTGCGCCTACCTGATGAGCCCAAAGCAGGGCGAAACTGGTCGTGGGTTGTCGAAATGTTTTCAGCAATCTATCTTGTAGTTTCTTTTGTGAAAATATACTGCGATATATCGAACATCGTGCCAAATGAAACACGAGGCGTCCTGTGTGCCGGACATCCGGTTGTAGAACATCATAAACAGTTGAGTTTTTCGTGCAAATCAATAGTATGGAGTATTATTTGCCCGTGAGAACATGTTACTTTTGGGGCGAACGAAACTACTGGGAAACATCACTATGTGTTTTTCAATTTGCGAATTATCAAGCACCTTGGCCCATTTCTTGCTTGTTCATTGAAGTGGATTTTGTCGCAGCGAGTGGCATGCATTATAACCCTGTTAGTAAAATCCAAGTGTCTCAATGTAATATATTGATTGATTCTTTGGAAATTCAGATGACCTTTGACGAGTCAAGGTCAAGGTGATAATTTATTCGTTCTTCCTGCAATTGGAGGCCATATCGGGGCAACACAAAAGGTTGCGGAGAATTATCGATGTCATTCTTGTGTCCCAGCAAATGAGCGTCTTTTATGCCAGCCATATTTTCCAAATGGACACCAAACGGTAAGTAAGCCGGGTTTTATATTCATTCCCATCTTCGTTGATGCCTCGAATGCTAACATTCTTGTTTCTTATTCCAATATATGTAATCTGTAAAAAGTAAGTGTCATTTAGGGGGAATTAATATTAGTTATTAACCAATAATTAATTAATAATGGTGGGCGAAACCCTGTAGCACACCAATGTTCAATAAAGACTCAGGTTCATAAATCAAAGTTTGTTTTCTGAAAGAAAACGCTGACTGTTTACTTACTATATTGCGGTGGATGCCCTATAAAGAGAGCATTTGTGTAAGCTAACTCCTATTCACTTTTTCAGATAAATAAAGATTTTGAAGTTCCTTTCATTTGAAAGAAAATCGTCTCGCTTTGATGTGATTTTTGACCCATAATTTTTAAATGAAAATAGAACCGCCTGTAGTGTAACTACCTAAAGACCAGTCTAACCATGGAATATCGCTCGGTAAAAACAGCAGTCGTTAAATTTTTTTGTAGTCTCCCATTATTAAATAATTCAACCTGTGAGGGCAAACAACCTCAAGAAAATCTGTGGCGATGGGGAGTTGAAGTTGGCAGTAGAAACAAGAATTCTTGGATAGAGGTCACACTAAACAGACGTTTCAATTGAGTTATCTTAGATCAAGAGATAGGCGATGCGGAAATCACCTGCGTGTAAGTGCTAATGAGGAAAACTCTGATATGACGAACAGGTGCGCTGAATACGAGCAAGTACAGTCTAATGAGTGTATCCTGACATCGAACTGTCCATCCCATTTTCACTGCCAGATGTACTCAATTGTGCACCCGAAACGTTCTAGGCAGCGGTTGGATATTTGACTTTTCAACCGTGAGCTGATAATCAGCAGTGTGGAAACGAGTTAGAGAAACGAGTTAGAGGTATTTGATTAATTAGAGCGAAAAAAAATCATAAAATATATGGTCTATAGCATAGATGTCTGCTGACAATAGACCGGATTATCCGAACAATTCGATCAGTCATTTTGTCAAAAATACACCCAACGGCCACACACAGTAGATGGAGAATTAAACTAAGTGTATCAGCTGGTATCCAAAACCTTTATGAACAGTTAATGTAGGTGGATATCCTCTCTTTGAAAACATTGTACGCCAGTTAGACCGTTTTCGTAAACTCAGTGAACTGGCAGTTAATCGATGTTGAAGAAAGCAGACCGTTTCAAGGAATACACAGTTTTCCATTGAGTTGTCTACCTGTTGGAGACTTGTCAACCACCTGAATACACGGAGAACTAAGACCCCGAGTTTCAAAGAATCGTATCATTAGCCAGGCTGCCCAAGTTTAGAACTGTCCCAACACCAGTCATCACCCGCATCGACAGCATGATATCAGTGTTCAACACCGATGCTTTGCTGCCGCACCAGTAAAATAATGGAACATTTTCACAACTGGCCAACTTACTTCCTCGTCTAAGTCAGTCACTTTTTCAATACCACACTCCACTAACTTTACGCTTGCATACAATTAGTTGTAAACCAACGTATGTCAAAAAAATTGGGCACACTTGGTGTTTATGCCATTTTTTGGCATATATCACAGATCGTTTACAATCAATCTAGCCTAGGTGATCTGCATTCTTCCACTGAGTTTGTCATTTTTTGGGGGGAGGGGAAATTCGGGCACTTTCCCTCCAGGTTATGGTGCGCTCAAATTGATTTCGAAGTAGATGTTTCACGCTTTGAAGTATTTCTTGAGTAGTAAGTCGAACGGAGGGGCCAAAAGTAGAGGCCTTGGGAAAAATGCGTACAAGGGTAACCTGTTGAATGGGATACAAACAAACTCGTAACATCAGTCGGAAACTGAGTCTAACTGGTTGCATCAAGGAATACAAGCAACGGGTAGCTTCTTATCGTGCTCTAATAGGTATGCGATAAATTAATCTGGTTTACGTCAGTTTGTGTTAGATGGAAAAAGTTTACAATTTTCGTAAGCTTTGAAATGATTCCATCTGCACTTTAGCGTTCACGACTAAGTTTATCAAATCCCTCAAATAGAGGGGTACCAGAAACCCGAGAATCAAAACGGGCGTTTTCTGCCAAAAGGAATCAAACAGATGCACAGACCTGATGTCATTATGGATTAGTAACAGCATGGAGAACAGAAAACGTCATTTTGATGTGCACAGTTTCTTGTGGAACTGGAAAATTTTCTACTAAGATAAATGTGGAAAAGCGGAACGATATAGTAACTGTGGCCAGATCTAAAGTCCTATCCAAGAGCGCCTCCTTCGGGAAACTCTAAAAGTGTCTTTGGAAGATCAACTTTTATGTAAATGGAGAAATCTACGATAAAGACCGTGCTGTTTGACACTGAAATATATTTTTTAAGAGAATACCGAAGTCCCCACCAAAACGGTGCGCTAGTGAAAGGTTGTAAACCGCAGACGTCCGAGCTAAAATGTTTCGAAGGCTAGAACATGTGAAAACATGTAGTCAAACGGAGACTGCCACTTTCAAGGCGGCCTATTTGGAGCTCTGGAATATGTTTATACATTAAGAAAACGGTGTCTGCAATCTAGCACAAAAACTTAAGAGTTAGGGAAAAAAAGACGAATGTATCACTCATGTGGCGGACTGATTTCTAAAGATTGTTTGGCCTTTCGTTTCAGAAGAGCTTGATAAACAATCGGTAGTTTTCATCTAGGCAACGTTTCCATTTTGACACAAAAGCTTCATCAGGCCAAGTGAGCAGGTCACCAAATTGGCCAGGTTATAAGGCAGACGGGGAACCAATCAGTAAGTCCTCTTCAGATTATCACACTAGATCAGTGCTGAGTGTCAATTACGGCTCTTGTTGGCTAGTGAAGTTATCAAAATCCTGCTTTGGTCGATTGGAAGGGGGGGGGGGCTGATCGGGTTTGGTTTGTTAGTCTTCCACTTCAGAGTGCTTCAGTTGATGATTCACTTCGGTTGTCACTAGTAGACTATCCCTGGTTTTTGTGCGATCTTGAGTGCTCCGACAATTTATTTCGAGGACTTGAGTTCAAGTGGAAGTCAAGTGGAAGGTCAAGTTTGGCCTTTCTTTCGAAGTTGCTAAGTCTATGGCGGGTCGACCGATACAGGAGAGAACCGATCCTCCGGGGTTGAAAAAGTTTCAACATTGGCCTCGTGAAGTGCAATGTGAAAAGAAGTACAAAAATCAGGGTCACCCGTTAAACTGTTCATCCTTGTTGAACGAAATTTCAAAGAGAAATCATCAGACCTAATTCATTCGGCACAACAAGCTGAGTGAAATTCGCGCCAGTGCTAACTTCCCCTACTTTTTTATCCGGCTTACTCTAGCCGGCATTTCGGAGAAGCACCTTCCGAGGAAAACACAACACGGATAATTGGACAAAAAGAGTTCAACGTGGGTTTTATGATTTATCGAAAATTAAATTTAGATGAAATGGATCGCACAGTTTCAGAGACTGACTGTTTCCTTGGAAGGCACCATAAAACATATTTTGGCACTCTATGAAGTGCACACGGAACAATTTGGAAATGTCCCCAACTGACCTAAGACAAACAGTGTCAATAAACAGTGCGAGCGACCTTCAGTTTGAGTGCCTTGGTTAACATATATTGTTAGATGAAACCGGGTTGATAAAACACCCATTTCACATACTGTAATATGGCGAATGAAAAGTTCGCAGTTCTGAAACGAATAGTATGTGTGAAAGTTATGTGAACAGTAGAGCGAAACTCACAGCTCAAAAGAAGTTGGAATACCCATGGACTTAAACACCGGGAAATTTCAAGAAGCCTGATAAAACTGCGCTGCAAGAGTCGTACTGAATTTGTTTGATTGTCTGAACATTCGTATACCTTTTTGAGTGATCTGGGCGGACATGGGGGAAAGAGAAACGACGCGTCCTCAAAATCACCATCAGTCCCACATGTTCCGGATGCCAGGTGCGTTGGCAGCATCCGACCAGCGGAGTGTGCGTGAAGCCGTTCATTGCAGGGGCGTCTCCATTGGCTGTACAGAAGAAACAAGTGCACGACCGTATTTGGCCCTTTAGTCATCGTATATATTTACGCCAAAACTCCGTACGTTTGTCCGGACAGTACAGCCGTGTCCCGGGTTCCCTCTCATCTCCTTGTCGTGTAGTCTTGCAGGTTTATTGGCTGTAAGAAGAAACAAGTGCACGACCGTATTTGGCCCTTTAGTCATCGTATATATTTACGCCAAAACTCCGTACGTTTGTCCGGACAGTACAGCCGTGTCCCGGGTTCCCTCTCATCTCCTTGTCGTGTAGTCTTGCAGGTTTAGTTCGGGTGTTTCCAATGGACAGCCACCCACGATACGCTAGGAATGTTTCCAAAAGAACTTACTTTTTGGTTCAACGGCAAAAGTGCCTCCAAATTTCCGAACAATTTCAAACAAATTAATCGTCTTTACAAACAGTGCCCTAGGGTGGGTTGCAGTGTGTTTACCCTTGTAAAACACACAAAAATGCCATGAAAACGGTCAAACTAGGTGACTGATTTGCCTAAACTTCGGAGACAATTCAGACCTTTTCTTATTAAGTGGTCAGCTAACTGAAAGAAACCAAAAAACACACTTGCAAAGGTAGTCGGCCAATTGTTAGAGACACTTTTGTTGCCTTGAAAATTCACGTTGGTGCTCGCACTTTCTTCGTTCTAATTCCCGAGTAAAACATTTCGTTTCAGGAAACAATCTGAGAAGTTCACATTTCAGCCAATATAGAAGTGATATATGTATGGCTCGTAATGCGGACTGAGTAGGTTGCTGGTAAACCAACAGGCATATTACCTCCTGTTGTCGACTAAAACATCGTTCATGTAACACCACTGGTATCCAGGTGTTCATCCTTATGTGAAACAAATGCTTCGAATGACATTTTACAAAGTTCTGCACCTGCGTTGGTGAAAGGCTTTGAATATGCCAACGAACGATCCACGGGGGGAATGATTCCGTTCGTCGAAAACATGTCCTTGGGATTCGTCGTAAATTAACGCAAGCTTAATTTGACAGGACTAACATTCACACCGCTGTTTGTAGAGGTTTTCTTCCCCAATGCTAAGGACCGGCTGATTGAACAAGATAAGAGCTACAGCTCTGACTGATGCGGTTGGCTGATTTCGCGTCAGTGGGGAATGGCAAAATATTTCGCTTTTTTTGCTGTTCTGAAGTAAACTGCCATATTTCACTGTCGATCAGTGTGATTGTGAAATATATCCTGCCTGAAACTGCTTATTTTGGCAAAATGAAGTTGGCCGGAGCAAAGTTTTAAATCTACTTTGAAAATCTACTTTTTGGCTTGGAAATCTTATTGTTTTGGTAACTGTAGTAGCTGCTTCGGTGTGTCAGAGAGTTTGCGCGTGTGCGTGTCCGTTCGTCGTTCCACCATCGATCTGGCATGTGACTTGAGTGGCTGATTGGATGTGTGTCCGATTGGTTGGCTCGCGTGAGCGCTGTGGGTTGACTGGACATGTGACTCAGTCGTTTTGCTTCCCAGCCACGAAAGCGGACCAGTTTGGCCGCGTATACCCAATACACCCGTGTCCGTACTTACGCGTTCTTCTGACTTACCGTGAGCTACACTGCACAGGTTACTTCCGATTGTGCCAAAACTTGTCAGAATTATTCGCGACAACCGAGCCAGTAGAAATAAGGAGACATGAGATTATGCTGTGTTTGTACTGCGAAAAAAACTATTTTCACTTAGAAAGCTACAGGACAATCAGAGTCAACATCATCGTCATCATCGACAGCATGACATCAGTGTTCAACACCGATGCTTCACTGCCGTACAATCATGACTTATTTGAAAGCCTTATTGTGAAGAAAAGAATAAAGGTGGATG
>NW_008752073.1:140645-140994 GCF_000715545.1 Opisthorchis viverrini | reverse complement strand
CAATTCACACAGCAATGGTTCTGAGACAACGATTGTCGAACACCTGAAGACGTCTCAATTCCGCTGCTCGAATAGGCCAACTCTCACAGCCCTACAACAAAACAGCCCATATTGTAGCTTGACAACTATTTCCCTTGAGATTCAGGGACAGACCATTCTGACACCATAGGTATCTCAAATTAGCAAACGCGACCCGAGTCTTGCAGATTCGTGCTTTCACCTCATCTGTCACACTACAATCAGAACTAATACAACTTCCAAGATACGTAAAACGCTCCACAACTTCCAGTGCCTCTCCCTGGATCGTAAGTGGCGTGTTCAGTGACTGCACGTCCACAAGCATGACCTT
>NW_008752073.1:118050-138966 GCF_000715545.1 Opisthorchis viverrini | reverse complement strand
TGGGCCTACAAGGAGAGAGTTATTAATGGAATGGGGAGAGGGGTAAGAAAAAGTATGTGAAGGAGAAAGAAGGGAGGTGTCAGCAGTAGCCTGTTTTCGTTTACCCGCCCTGCTGTATGCAGCAAGTAAGGCGACCCGGCTGATGGCACCACGCGACGGCCAAATTGGAATGAGTCTATTTGTATATGTGCAATTCACGGTTGTACGTGAGCTGGGATACTGCCGTGGCGCCCACACCTAGACAGGAGGACGATTAAGGTCCTCAACCAAAGCCTTTGGCTCAAAAGCCTAACCACAAGGCAGCGGTGTTTGGCGGGAAATGCAAATGCGTTACCACTTCTACGGAACAAGTTGCCACATGTTCCAACCCCCAACCTCGAGGGCCAGGAGACTGTGTTCGTCAGACCTCTAACAATTGACCAACCTGGTATGAGACTCTGTAAGTGTCGCGGGACACGCTCCAGTATAGCTCAATGGATCGCTGAGGTGCGCAGACCGTCACACCACGGTAAGGTCCAGTCTCTTCGTGACGGACAATCAGAGTCTGGTCTGACCGAAGTGTCGCATAAGCAAGACCCCCGCAAATCGGTAGGCCGCGAAATTATTCCACGTCCTACTGAATTGTGCGGCCAAAACGGGTTACGGTTACTCTAACTGAAAAAATTTTTGTGCAAAAACTGTAGTCCTGAAAAGCGCACGCACGAATTGAGATAAAAGTTAAACTTACGTAGGGAACAGGCCAGTTCACTCAGCTCTAAAAAAACATATTAAGGGATTCGTGGAAAACATGCTTTTTGGTGATATTAACCCCACAATCACAAGGGACCGTTCAATTCTCATTTCGTCTGGAGAAGTTTACCTTCAAGGTGCTTTGCCAGCTAGAGTTTGAGCCAAATGCTACCGGAAGTAATTTGTTGCACATGCCTTACGTACAGGCTAAACCAAACATCACATCGTTTGGACGAATGTGTCACGTGCAGGACACGGACCAAACCAAGGCATATCCTGATTGGTCAGAACGCCAGCCAATCCGGATCGGGCATCTTTAACTCGACGCTTCTCTCCCCCTCACGGTGATTCCAGCATGACCTTGTGGAACACTGTGATTACCCTATAAATACAGATGTAATGATTCTCCTTTTGTCTCCATATAGGGGCGGTCTAGAGAAACCGTGCCTTTTGATTTAACATAGTGTGTGCAGCCGGAAGCCAAGGGACCGATACGCAGTTGCACTGCCTTTCAGCAAGACACACCAGTTTTGTTTCTCTTCAGTGAGTTGGACTTGTTGCCAAGACATTAAATGGCTGCATGTCAGACAGCAGATTGCATTATGGTCGCCTATCATCTATTTGCCGCACGCGACGGCATCGTCGACCATAACTTCTTCCGACCAATAAGCTACTATTCTAGAAAATTTCCAATCACAACTTCTCGATTGGAAAACAAATGGTAGTTTTTTTGATTGGTCAGTGTTTCGTTTTTGAAACAAAATCGTCATGAGGCCAGCTGAGAAGGTCACCAAGTTGGCCAGGTTTTAAGGCAGACAGAGAACCAATCAGTGAGACCTTCTCAGATTATCATACTAGATCAGTGTTGAAACTCAATTGACGTCTCTTGCCGGCTAGTGCGTTTGCCAAAGTCTTGAATTGGTGCTTCTGTGCTTCTTCTGTTTTGTCCTTCGTTCTCTTGGCAAGGAAGACATATATGTATCATTTATCGTGCTTGTGAGAAACGTGCTTCCCTGGGAATAGCTGAAGCCAATCCTTCCGTAGTCTGGGTCGAATCTACCTGACTTTAATTAATTTATGCCCTTGTAAGATTAACATTTATACTGAAATCTAAAGCTACCGGTTTTTTTGGTCCAACAAAAGGGTGGTAAATGTCCAGAGATAACTGCCTAACTAAATACAATAACGAATTCTAATAAATGACCCATTTTATTGCATTTGAATCCAAATTAATGAATGAGTAAGCATTTAGAACTTCCGTTTTTTTCCAAAAAATACTGAAAGGTTGTAACAAGCAAAATAGCGTTCGATTTGACGAAAAGTAGTGTTTTCGCCACTCTCATTCACAAATGTTTCCTTACCAGGCACACTTATTCGATAGGCTGATACGTTTGGAAAAATGCATTTACAAGACTGAGATCATTGTCCAAATGAACGAAAGAATTTCGAAAGCTAGCAACTTTGTGATTTATCAACGATTTTGCGAGGATACAATTAATCTAGTTGCTTTTTGTCTACCACAGTGAACTGATACGCACACGTACAACTGTACCGTTGAGAGTGATCTGCAATGGACCCTGCTTGTTCCTGTTTTGTGTGAATGTCCATAAGTTAATATTAGTCATAAAATTTGCTGTTATCTCGCAATTCGACTACTATTATTCTAATCGGTCAGTAAGCATTTTAAAACAGTTATGTGTGAAATTTCTGGACACCGGATAAAGAAATGGACGAACGATTAACTGCTGAAATATTTTTTACGCCAATCCGTAAACCGTCAGACGATGGATATGATCGATTGGATAGGTTTGACGCCGATCACGTGATTGGTCATTTGTATTCCATTAAACATCCGTTTCATGGTCCTGGATTGGTCGGCATGTGCAATTTGCAAATCAGCATGTTTAGTAGGCTTCTACGATGAATTTGTCATATGATGATCGACTTACGTGTAAATTCTTTGTCGACTAATTAAGTGAATTGGCATGCAAAGCCCAGAGCAATTCCACATCATGAAAACCAAGGTGAAAGAATTTAATCCCTAATGAAAAGACTGTTGCATGGCAGCAAGACCGTGTGTAATCAAAGTTTATAAACCAATGCATGTCCACAAAGGTTACGAGCTACAAATTTACTCCACTGTACGATTTTGATGAAGGTAATAGACTCATGAAAGAAACTACTCACAAGGTTGCTGAAAACTCCTTGACAGCCTACAACCGGTTCCGCCATTCTTGGGGCTCATCAGGTAGGCACATTTCCCGAATTTCCGTCAACCTTATTTTCTACTTGAACCGAACCTGGACAGTTTTCGAGAAATGCACCCATTTGCGAGTTAACTTGTTTTTCACGAGGGACTCAACTGAATCTCTCGTTTGTGATATTCTACAACTGAATTTGATACACACAGGCCGCCTCATGTTTCAGTTGGCACGATATTCGAGATATCGCAGTGTGTTTTCACAGAGTTGCTGAAAACTCTTCGACAGCCCACGACCGGTTTCCGCCTTCTTGGGTTCAAGTAGAACATAAAGTTGACGGAAACTCGGGGACTGCGCCCAACCTGATGAGCCCCAAGAAAGGCGAAACCGGTCGTCGGCTGTCGAAGAATATTCAGCAACCTTATGAGTAGTGCATTTTGTGTGCAGCATATTCAGGTGTAAAATATCATAAACGAGAGTTTCAGTTGAGTCTCTCGTGAAAACCAAATTGATTGTCATATTAGTTTATTTCACGAAGGCAATAGACTGTTCGCTCAAAGAATGGACACGGTAGTTAATACCGAATTATAGTGTTTTTTGACTTTGTCAGAATTAGACCACTCATCTCTGGCAAGCTACTGAAGACTAGTCACATCGCCTTTTGGCGGTTTGTGGCCGAGCGGTTAAGTGTTTGACCACTGTCCTTCAGGTCCGACCAATGACAGTTTATCGGTCTAGCCAGTTAAGCTTCTAAACGCATCTACAGTCTTGCAACTCGGAACAATCAGCACTATGTTTAATCAAGTCTTGACCGGCTGTCACTAGTTGACTTGGTATACAGATCAATAATGTGGATTCAGAAATTAGTAAACCGTCTTGGAAGCGATGTGATGAACTTGGGGTCAATGTGCCGTCGAAATTTATCATGTTTGACCTCTTTTATACTATAAACCTGTTCAGGGTTTGAACTAAGCTTTTGCCGCCCACCCCCCTCCCCCATCGTGCAGCCAATCAGCCGTCTGGGCAAAGCGCACCTAAAGTTTCCAAACCTGAATATCAGTTTCATCGAAAAACTGAGAACCTGAAGGAAAAATTTAGTCTCTCGTAATAATGACATCAAAAGTAACTCTCCGAATCCACCTGATAAAATGTTCAACGCTACCGGAGAATGTAGTTGTTTACAGGATACACATTATTTATAATTATCTAAGGAAAAAAGAACTTTGTTTTGTGGTATGCCTGGCATACCTTGAAAGTCTTCATTTCAAACAAAATCATGGGTTTAAATCTAAGAAATAATCTGTGAAAATTTCATAGGGCTAAATAGAAAAAGTGACTTATCGTTTTCAAATCACGATGGGTAGCACTTTGGTTTAAACCAAATGTCTGATTATATGCCTTAAGCCGAAATTTCCCACTAGGGACTAACTTGGAGTTTATATCAGCCTCAGTTATATACCCAAATAGTTATGTCTGTAATCTACACAGCAGAGATATTTTGAAACTTACTGATATCTATTAAATTGCCAAACCGAATAAAGCAAAAGAATGGAATGTAGGAACGTGCACTTGGTTTAGTGATTTCAGGCTTACACAAAACCACCCTGTGAGTTTGTGAATGCTACATGTGAATATATTCCACCACACCGAATTGAGCCTTCCTTCTATGTTGGTTTATTACACACAAGTAAAAAGAAATTATAAACCCCGATCATCCATTGAAGTTGTTCACCGTTAGCTAATACGCTGTACTCTAGATAGAACAAACCTATTTACGCAGAACAGCATTTTGAATAGAAAGCTAACTTGAGGCTGTCGGCTGAGCTGAACTACAAATCTGCCTCATTGTCAGATTTCACAATATCACGTTAGAAGTTCCCGTCAGTCATTCCTGTTCACAGTACGAATACATTGAATGCGAAGCTTGCCAACGCAATTAACGACATCAAAAATGCAAACACCGTTGCAAGAATTAGAGAATCACTGCTGTTTTTGATACCTTTAGGTTAGAGTCTCTGCAGAGGGTAGTGAACTGGGAGAAAAAGGACCTGAAGCCACACCATGATTTTTACCAGCTCCCAATTTTGCAAGAGGATTTCACGTTAACCGGGTCCTTGGGGATAATATTGTTGATTTTCATCCTGACGACATGAGTCCGGAATCATGGCGGTTTGAAGTCATTCACAGGCCTTGACCCTCAACGTTGACCTGGAAGACACTTCGTTTCTCTGAAAAGCTCCGCATTCAGCTATCGTCACATTTTCTTGTACGGACTAACAGTATTACAGCCCAAGACGAATATCTAGCTATCTGAGGTAAGCAGAGTTTGATCATTAAAAATAACACTGACAGCAGTGAAGACGTCGCGTAGACCAAAGGGAATCTGTCTATAAATAGCTCCTAGGATTAGCATGCTACCCCAACTTGGCATGGTCTTCTTTTCTTGATATAAATACGTAAGTCGCGATTACTTACTTCGAACTTGATTGGATGGATAAAAAATTACATCAGAGGGTTAGTTTCCGTCAAAAATACTGAATGAATAAAACCGCACCTAATTATTTCCACCGATGTAATTCTTTGGATTTTTCTTTACCAGAAACAGACACCGCGAATGAACGCAACGGCGGGACGAAGTTTGCCTGCTTTGATGGGCTACCTAATTCAAACTTCTACTTCGCGCAACGCTTGACTGGATTAAACAGCCACATTTAGGATAAAGGGGTCAATTTTGAAACCAATTCATCGTGTGTTTGACAAAGTGTGGCTGAATAACCAAGACTCACAAACAGCGGATTGTATTCAATATAACGGTCAAAGGAGGGGGTGATGGGAAGCGTTCCCAAATAAATATCTAGCGAAACCGGCTACTGGTACTGGCTACCGACTGCTGAGTATTTTGACTCACTGAAATCGCGATAATCTGTAATAAAGAGCCCATTGATATATTTTGCTTAACCGGTACGAATGTAATCAGTTCCACCGTAAAACAATTATTGTCCTTGGTTAAACTAGGAAAACGGCAGACCAAATGTTCGGACATCTCCTCATAACTTCAGCTTTCATATGCGGTCAGCCTTCAGTATCCGAGAAAACTCTAAATAAGACACAGCATTTTGCACTACAACTGATGGGAGTGAACGAGGTTCACCCGACATACTCATAACTAATCAGTAGCATCTTTATAGTGTGTAGGTGCTAAATAGAAACACAGTACACATTAGCGCCAGAATGTAGACGAAAGGCGACTCTAACTGCTTTTTTTGACTCCGCGAGTAACGCAGCAGCTAATTTGAAGAAGATGTTGTCGCATATTAAACCTGCAACTGCGGACATCACGAGGGTACCGTCAGTGTAACTGCACAATTTTTTGACGGACGGTAAAGAGGGAAATTTTCGTGCTTCTATGTAGGAGCTCTAATAGGGTCTGTATCGTAATGCACTACCCATAAGGTTTCTGACAATTCGTCGACAGCGTACGACCGGTTTCGTTTTATTGGGGTGCTCATCAGGTTGGCGCAGTTCCCGTCAACCTTATGTTCTACTTAAGACCAAATTGCCCGAAATTAGCGAAATGCACTCATTCGCAAACTAATTTGGTTTTGCGAGACGGACAAAACAGGTGGTAGGATGTCGACGACCTTATGAGTAGTGCATTACGAATATACATGTATCGCGATATCTCAAATGTCGTGGCAACTGAAACATGGGGCGGCCTGGTGCAGAACATCCAGTTGCCTAGAGACGTTACAAACAAAGATTCAGCTGGGTTCCAGGTGAGTCTCTCGCAAAAACGAATGCGTTTGAAAATGAGTGAATTTTACTAGCAAATTTAATGTTCATTTTATAAGTGCGCTACAAAAGCTTCACAAAACGTACGAAAACAATCCGGTCTATATCGGACTGTTGTTCTTACTCACTTTTTTTAACAGAATATAAACGTCGATTACAAAACGACGATTACGAAGTTGCTACCAGGAGTTTCGCAGAATTTGGCGAAACCGGAAGAGAGATGTCTCTCAACTGTAAACCAAATACCGAGTTTCTCGTGACTCGCATTAAATTCCACGCTCAAATACACAAAATTTGAAACCTTGTGAAAATTTTTGCAAACAAATAAACTGCTTTCTGTGGGCATAGCCTTCTGGTTTCTTGGCTTTCCTCGTGTTCTGTTATCTTGTGTTTAAACTAGTGTCATCGAAAATTCAGCATTTTAATTGAGAACAAGACGTTTTGCTGATAGTGCTTTATTTTTTTCACGTAGTGTCTTTCTAGGCTAAAATGTCCAAAAGGATTTTCAAGCCGGTTTATTCCTCTTGGGGTTCATCACCAGTTCGCAACTTACAAAACGCGGGTAGCTGTCGAACTCGCCACCTTCCACCAATAGGCTTAAACACTTAATTTTTGGGCCACAAGCGGGCACTAATCATTACGAGTTACTGAAATTCAAAAGAGCGGGTGCACATAATGCGTCATTTTGTTAATTTTTTGTTTCAGAAAAATTCAAGAGTACATCAGGAACTTCAGCTGGCAAACAAAAAATGCACATCTATCTCGTTCAAAATCAATGATGGCAGTCTGCGATGCAGTCGAACAACATGCCTTGTTGCTAGACTATTTTTGGAAAAAACGTGCAACAGAGTAAATCCAATACATCTTTTTACGGCTAAATATTTTCTCTTACTTCCCAATTGCACGTGAACTTAGGAGACAAATTGAATACAAGTGTTAGGGTTTAGTAAATTATACATCAATGTAAAACTTTGGTTCTTGATGAACAATAGATGACGTAAAGATAAATTCATAGAAATCCATAGATAGGTGCACAAATTTACTAAATGGTTGACAGTGTGTCAGAGCCCAACTGGAGAGTTGGGAATTATCCGCGCGTGATGAACTTTCCCGCGCTAATTGTGACAGAAGATACTACGTCGCTTTTCGACAGCAATTTCAGTCCGGTGGATAGCATAATGTTTCAGCAGGCCTGTGCCTTGAATATCTCGTTTTACAAAATATCGACTTTTCGGTGGTCCATGTTTGGAAGCTGAATACATCTATGCTGGGTAAACCTAAGTACACCCTACAAGGTGTTGATGCACACAGTCAGTTTGAGCAGATCCTACGATGCTGCTGTTTTGAACATTCCCCCAGAATCAAACAGATTTTCGACATCAAGAACAAATGTTTTTTCCACAGTAGAAAACTAATTATCTTCTTTCGTTTTGGCCTTTGACATGCGATTTAAGTAGTCTAGACGAGCCTACTTTCCCACAAAACCTTTATATTGAGTGAGTCAGGATGACATATTGCTAATTCGCCGTAGTGATTACGAATCGTTTAACAAATCATCAATTTTGATTTGATTTTCAGTGGGGTTAACGGCTGCCGTGCTGCTGAATAAGACAGTCTACAGCGAGGCCTTTTCATCATTCAGAAATATCATTATCTTGTTTGTGCTTTCGCGCTTTTGAATAAACGTTTTGTTCGCCTTGTTTTGTTCTCGCCCTGATCAATTCAAAATATAAGAATCTCAGAGGCAAATCGATGGTTTTTTTAGAATGGACTTTTCCGAATCCACTGAGTTTCAGATTAGCTCCCCGAACTGTATATCAAAAGTTACAAGCAGGGTGTGATTATGTGGGTATTAAAAGGAAGTACGATGGGTTTAAGTCCAAATTTGAGTTTTGGCCGATGATTATGAGTTGAGAAAGTGTAAGATTGAAAAGCAAAATATAAAGTCATAAAAAAATTCAATGGAAAAATGGAGCTATGTCGGGACACTGGACCACAAGTTTATCAGGTTGAACACTATGTGTTCTACAGTGAATCAATTACTTTACTAAGATGACCCAACAGGGAAACATTTTTACCACGCAACATACAGAAAACGCGCGTGCGTTAAAAACCGCATGGGATAGTGAATATGCGGGAATTAGCCAGGTCGTCTCAAGTGGGCTGTCCTCATTTTTTACGTCTAAGAAAATCCAGGACAGTAAAACGGTGATCTTGGATAGGAAAGTAAATAAATCCTCATATTTTGGGTTCTTCCATGCCGATAATCGTATTTAGAAGCAACACATTGCTAATGGTACTCACAGTCTACCGAGAACCGTAAATCAAGCAATCTAGACAACGTTGGTTTCGCTGTATGAAGATGCCGTAAGGGCCTCGGAGGAACAAAGCTCGGAGGGGAGAGCCATTGTGTCTATCACCTACAACATTGTGTGAGGTTTGCCGACAACCGAGAGTCACTGGTTTTATGCGGTTTCTTTACGAGTTGTAAATGAGACGTGCTCCTCGCCTACGCTTCAGAATGCGAACCAAGATGCCCATTCCTAGAAAGAAAAAATTCATGTAATTTTGACCAAGTACAGACAATTTTTACGCTACGCTATTAACCTGTAATGTTGAGTTAGCTGTTCAATTAGGATATTCACGTTGGATGAGTGGTTTTCTGGATTTAAAATCATTCAACCCTTTTCGAAAACTAAGACTGCTGAATATCCCATGCAGAACGGCAGGTCAAATTAGTAAGCCAGACAGCCAGGCGGCTAATCTTGGAGCACAAACGAGATGCGCGTTTTCCTCTACAAGATCCAATCGAGTTTAGGAGATTTGCAAACTGTCCAGACATTGCATTCTTTGTACTTGAGTCAAACCGTCAAACCATCTTCGATGACACGTGTGTGCCCCAATCAGGATTCATGTCACACACGGGATGGGCGTGCGCTGAAGCCCTATGGATCAAGACACAATCGAATTGCATCAATCGCAGTGATGGTACTACCATCCTGTCTATCTGGGTCGGACTTCTTGCACATCTTAGTAGACACAGCAGCCAGATTTCAAACAGGGATCTCAACAATGGCGAATCATAGCCAGCACGACAATAAACGAAGACAAATCCTAATCATGGTACACACAATCATGCGTACACCCACAAGGAGCTAATACAGGCCCATACAATCTGGTCGTGTGGGGGTGCCGACCAATCTCAGGAGCACACCAATCAGAACACATGATAGGGAACCCAAATAAAGTATGTCTTGACTCGCATTCAAAGTACTATGAGAAATCAATGAAAAAGGCCGCCCATGACAATCGAAACTTCGGAGTATCACATGCTATTCCTCTATGCGGTATTTGGACACTAAACTTTTCATATTACACAACACATGACACTTTATTTGATCAACAAGATCCGAGCCGTGTTTAGCCCAAAACTCTAGAGACTAAGTGATGACGTTGGTCAATCTGTCTTTCTATATTGACATTACCGTTGGCGCCTCTCGAGGGGTAGTTTTTGCTGTAGCCAATCGGGATCTTAAAAGACCGACTCGACAACGGGATCCAAATAACTCAAAACGAAAATACCCACCTACGTTGAGGAGTTATTCACTGCAACGGGTGACTCGGTTCCCTGCCGGCAATTACTTGATTTCATATCTAAAGTAGATTGGTTACTTTCAGTGAACTAAGTGTTATATGAATCCTGGTGATGTAAAAAAAGTGTCCAAACACTCGCTGTGTAATTTTTTAAATTGAAAATTGAATGAAACTCACCTTCTGGAAATTGCAGTTTAACTACAGGTGGATAACAAGAACAAACTTTGACGTAATATGGAGATCTCGCAAGCTTTTATGTCGAAAACTGCAGTCTACCAAAAGTGAGGCCGGCAAAAAGCGTTTTATTTCAAAAGTCCTTAGAAAAATAATTGCAAAGAAGGTCTAAGGCACAAGCTATTTTGGCTAGGGTTTGTCCTAACAAGCTTAGTCGCATTTAGATGATTCAGATGAAACCAAAATGTTGGAAGTGGTTCGACTCTATAAATCGTTAGGTTATTGTACATCGTGACCGAACCTTCGATGACGATGAGTGGCTCATTCTCAGGAAGTAAATCCAAGAACGTCACAATATTATAATACACAAAGTAAGCTAGTTTGTGTCGCCCAAACTGTGACCGGTGGTCAGCCAGTTTTGTGCACTATTCATCAGTTTGTAAGGTAATGAGTGTCTAATGAGTGACGTGTGCAGTCTCAAAGATTTCGCGTTAAGCTGTCAGATCCTTGGGTGATGAGTGTGTCAAACAATGTACGGTGAATTGTCGTCAGGTTTCCCTCTAGTTTGTCAATTCTGCGAATTGTGTCTGAGCAGTTCGTGTAGTGATTAGTTCAACATTCAGAAAATTCTGATTACCACTATTTTCCCTAAGCAGTCCAAATTGCAACTGGCGTCCGGGATGGTGCACACAAAGTTTGTTCGATTGGCACTCGGTACAAGCCAGTTGTGACTGTCATGTGTTGCTCAGCTGGAAATTTCCACCAAAACGTTCTGATGTTCATTCGGGATCTCGTCCCATCGGTTAAAAGCAATACAAGCTGGAACGCCTATAAGGACTGTACTGATGATTGCTTCTTGTTGAGAATCATCGGCAATGTAAACTACATGAAGCTTGAAGGGTTTAGAAACGAAGATATTCCCGGCACTGTTTGCACATTTAACCTTTCGACTGCGAGTGACTGATCAGTAGTTTGGTTAGATATCACTCAAATAGGATGCACCGTCACTCATCGTTCATTCAAGGAACCCAAATCACGAAGTCACAGATTTTGACGGATTCAACGAGTGACGGATGGAATTTTCACTCATCCAATAAAAGTACTTCTCTTCCAGACCACTTATGCAGTGATGGTGGTGTTATTCGTAGTAAATATTTACTCCCTCTGCGGATTTACCTCACCGTCTTGCGGCTGCATCTGAATTTAGTTTTTGTTGTGAATCACAGTCTCGTTAATGCCTTCCTACTCCCGGTCTGGATAGCCGATTGATAGCCTGGTACGCTTGGCCAAACCAGAGAAAGTCAATGAATGTGCGAACCGGCTACTCTAATGATCACTGTCGCGTACAAGCGGGTTAAAAAAAGTGATACTAAGACTACAACTCATCTGTCAAGGAAGAGTGAAGAACAACCAAAGATATCTGTCTCAGCGAAAACGGTTATTCCATTGACTGTTACGTCGTTGTCCCGTTACGTTCTGAGCTGGTTCTCCGAATAGTTTACATTTTGGGCTTTCAGTGATCCAGATAGATTCCTCGATAGGTTCTACATCCACATTCGTGTAAGTTGCCTTGCGCTTCACAGATGATAGCCCTCAAAATGTTATTGGATTGGTGTACCGATGTGCTTGATCTGAGATCATGTGGCGGTTTGGCTGAGTTGACCTAGGACAAGCCGGGTTATAAAAGCGAATAAAAATTGTCCAAGATACAATTAATCCATTTTCACCACGGGTTGGGAGCTGGACAGTGGTTCACAATCACTTGATGGAGAAATAATTTAGTCCTTATCGGAAACACACAAAAAACAGCCAGTAGTGGCCCAAGGTGACATTGCCCATTGTGGTGTCTGGTGCGAGTAGTTTGCGGCAAAATGTTGTTTGGCATCTACCTCACTTTCTTGAATTCACTAAAATCTATATAAAACGATCTCTTCTTGAACGATCTGGAAGTCTTGTAGTCGACTGGTTGTCGTGGCATTGAGGTTGACCAAACCAGGGCAATGCCTTGGGGATGCCACTAGTTGACCACAAGACGCTTTCACACCACAAACATATGTGTATATATCATTCCCAACACACACAGTTCATTGACTTTGTGTCTCACCAACTTATGGACCAAAGTTGTTTGATCCTTTCGACAGAAACCGTTTATGTGTAGAAACAATCTGTTCAGTTTCAGTTGGTAACATTGTCCTGTAACTTGCGGGATTTGTGCCTCAGTCAGTCGACCGAGAAGGCTTCAAAAGGAATTTCATCGACGTCTGCTTATGAATGACCTGTACAATGTGTCCATCTGTTAACCAATGAGGAACCGTCAGATCGCGTCCCTTTGCATACATTATCCTGCTACATCCCTTGATGCTGATGATTTTGGTTAAAGAACGGGACAGATAACCATACGAATGAGTGAATATCTACCAAGCAGGTTCCAGAAAGGACATCGGCGTGCCAGTAACAGCTGAAGTTTAGCCCACTGCCTCGAAACAAGAAGCACGTCAAGGTTTTTACGCGTACCCTAAAAAAGATCCGATGAATTTCCGATGTGCCTCAAGTTGAGATTTTTGTCCATTATAGAAGACCTCCAGCCAGAGCATTTAGCTGGTATCACATCTTGCTTACGCAAGCCCCATTCTGACAAATATACCAAGAAGACATCTTTCACTCTCTGTGTTGCTTTGAATTGTCTTCATCTATTTGGATATCATACCTTTGTGCGACTTTACCCATTTTATGATAGCCTGTCACAGTAAGTTCTCGCTTGAGCGGCTCTGAAGTCGCTTTGTAAACCGAAGTATTGGGCAGCCACCAAGATTCTCAAGTTAATTAGTGATGATGCTGTTAGTTCTCAATGGTTCTGAGCAAAAGACGATCTAATCATTCTTATTTCTTCTCGGTCAAATGTGTCTGACAGTTAAATGTCGTGAAGAGAGAACGCCTTCCAGTGTGGACGAAATGTTTACAACACGTTAGACAAGAAAGTAAAATTACATTTTCACAAAGTTTTTGAAAAGTTGGAAATCTCGAGCGTCTTCCCGAAATTTCTCGGAGTTTTTTAACTACTAAACAAAGGGATAATGCAGGAGTACATGAAATATTTGCAATGTCAACCTTCAATCCAACAGCGCTTTGCCTGTAACCAGATAGTACTTGTGTGTCTCATCAGTAGTGTACGCAATTTGGGGTAGATCAATGGCCGCGCCGCGGTAAGAAATCCCATTGACTGGCTGTAAAATTGTGTTACGATTAGCTACAGCATTTCGCTTCTTTGCTTGAAAACTCACGTTTTGTGCCATGATGTTCGGGACGTTGTACTGTCACTAAAGCCTGTCATATAATTTTGGCGTTTGAAGTTTTACTCCTTGGGAGACAAAGAAAACTTACAGACATGTGATAAAAGTGTTTAAGTATGATAGCACCTCGTCACATCACGCAAAGATGTAGGAAGCTGTATTTTGTACATTTACTGAAAATCAATTTACAAACCATTGCATGCGACAGTTTGCTGGATAATGAGTTCACCAAGTTGCTGAGATTTTCAGTAGTAGGTGACGTTTTCGGTACCCATTGTATCAAGAACATATGGAATGGAAGAACGCGGTGGCAGTGGTAGACAGTACACACATTCAGTGAGGCATTATTTTGATTCCTAACAAAGTTGCTGGAAACTGAGTTCTCACCTTCCACACGAGTTCCAATACCAACTGGACAAAAGAAAACGCCCATTCATGTGGTTAGTGAATTTTTGTGTAATTCGGTGATACTACTCGGGGAAATTCGTACTATGATGTGAACCTCAGGGTATTTGGTAAGGTAGAACAAGACCAGTGGTCTAAAGGATATATGTCCCGTTTGTCGTTGTATAGAAGGTTGGCAATAAGCTTGTCATTGTTGCTCAAATTTATGTACGCTCTAATCACTAGAGGTGCCTCCAAATATTAGTGTTAAGACAGTCGGTCCTATTTTTGAGCCCTAAAGGTTGAATTCATCACGTACGTGAGGCACGTAGCCTTCCAATGGGACCTCTTTTATTCTGATCTGTGATTTCTCTCCTGCTCGTTGTATGTGGTGTTACCAGGCCATCTGATTGTCGGTCCCAAATGAATTTACCGTATAGGCGGATGCTTGAATTTGTTTAATTTCAGCATGAAGGCCTGTTAAATTTGTAGTGAAGCGGCTTGATTCCGAGCATCCCTCGGGCTGTGTTGTACTTATTTGCGTTAACATTTCTGTGTGACCCACGCTGAACTAATGATCAGCCTCGAATTCACATAGAGAAAGCGAAGGTAACAGACTGCCTATATTACCTGGGTTTTGGAATTAAAATCATGTAGGTTAACTTTATCAATGAGGAGAAATGTAGATGGACCGTATGGTCTCCTCGCTGAGCATAGTCAAGGATGTGCATCTGACAACGCTTCAAGTAGGCACGAATCAGCTATCTCTCGGCACCGAGTCAAGACCCAAGATATCGGGATGACATCAGTTTGTGGACACTTCTGTCTTCAATAGCATTTGTTAAACAGATTGCAGGCTATCTGATAAACACGGCCGGCAAAACCGTTTTTTCTCAAACCGGTACCTATCACATACCTCGGACGATTTTAACAAACATGCCACTTGCTAGATCGTTCAGGTTATCTTAGGAAAGCGCAACTTTGCTGGCAAAGTTAACTCTCCGATTATTGTCCGCTACTCAGTTGTAACTGGTGGGTGAGTGAATGGGTTTCTTGTAAACCGTTCAATGTTGGCCCTTGTGGTTTGAGCGTAGCAACTCAAATCTTTCTGTACAGGAGTGGTAAAAATGCGGCATGAATTGTATAACAAATGCTTCGCAGAAACATGCGCAGTTGGTTTAAACTTGGATCATCATCTCAGCGTACTTTCCAAGCTGTTACTGCTGCGTTTGGCAAGAAAGTCTTGACATCTAGAGAAAAGTTACAGCGCGTTTTTAGCGAATAATCTGAGCCTGTTAAATTATTTAGCCCTTGTTGAAGACCTCTGAATAAATGATTCAGAATTGCTGATTTCAGTCGACTATTGGCTCAAAGGTGTCCCTAACGGGGTGCCCCCTAAAATATGCGCTCCTACGAGAATCGATAGAGTATTAGTTACTTAGATCCCTGATAATATATTGAAACAGTTACTCAATTTTTAGTGTCTTCATCGAGCGCTCCATAAAATGCTGGAAATGTTAAATCCAAGCCGTTTGCTATGTAACCACAACATGTTGGAGAAAAACACTCGTTTTTGTGGTTCCACTGCTGCGGTCTCTCTAAGATTTTTCGGTGTTTGAATACCGTGAAAATTCCCTCATGGTTATCCAGTAAAACGTGTTTCAGGTAACCTAGTTGTACAAAGGGCGGGGGTTTCACATTGGTATACATTTGCAGTTCTGGCACATAATTAATTCTCACTTTACTGCGATTCAAATGAACATGCTTTAAGACGTGATGTGTTACTTCAACAATTGAACATGATGCGTAGGTCGCATCGTTACATTGTTATTGTTGCCAATTACGAAAATGGGATACCGTCAGTTTCCCCATAGATGACTAGATTCGTTGAAGTAATCCAAGACCAGTGTGCAACTTTTGGAAGAACATCTTTGCAATCTTTGCTGTACACAAAGGAGTAAGTAAAACGGACAGATGACGAACAATAGTTATTATGCAATTAATAAATAATCACAGTACAATTAATATATAGTGATATTAAACAGTAACGGGAGCATAAGAATGGATAGCAACTTTGTCGTGTAATACAACTTCTTACAGATTTTGGTTTCACGATCTCCAATAGTTCCTGCACACAAGATTGGAGAGGAACTGGCGTCGTTAGTTATTCATATATTATAAGGTGTACCTCAAACTGGACATCAGTTTAAAGGGTCCCTTTGCCTTCGTGGGCTGTCCTACGGGGCTTTATAATGCTGTCTGTTGTAGGGACTGCCAAAGTGGCATCAGATGCGAGTCACACTTTTTTCACCCTACATAAGATACGATAGAAATTGTACCACCGATTTTGTGTTATTTATGATAATTGTCCAATCTTTCCCGTACGGTTCACAGTGGCGGAGAAACTTCCGGGAATTCTGGCAGGTTTCAGTTATAAAACCTCAGTTGACTGATCATTGTAACATGTGGTTATTGGTTGTCCGCCGACTTTGGCGGTTGGATTGCAAACGTCTCATCACCAATCGAGTTGACGTCGATAGTGAGGGTTGAGGGGGTGAATTCCTCCCCTCCTGTCTGTTTAGGAGCTATATAAGCACAGACAGAGGGGGAGGAGTTCGCCCACTCAACCCCGCACTAACGATTTCACCACGACGGGTGATGAAACGTTTGCAATCCAATTGCCAAGCTCGTCGAACAACCAATCAGCGCAAAGTTGCTATTGTAACGTCTACCCACAACCAGTTATTGTGAAGGCTGTTTTATACATTATCTATCAAAATCTGTACGGGGTTTTTCGAGAAATACTTTTCGACTTTGGCTAGGTTTTCTCTCAGTCCAAAAACGAAAGACAGGCATTGTTTGATGGCTTGACGCAGTGCTTGATCTGACCAGAAGCCCGGTATTCCAGCATTTCAATTTAGCAGTCCTTTTCTCGTTCAACAAACGTGTACCATTGCCCAAACCGCGTGCATTCGGACCTCGCAGAAAAAACATAGGATGACCTTGAAGTAAATTATAAGTGTCATTTTATTTTTCCTCTGGGTGCAAGGACGCGCATAACAACCATACATTCTAGGACACGAATGGTGGAGCCCCTACGTAAGAAGAGAAATTTGATTACGCTTTAGTGGTGGACCGGCGAACACCAGAGCAACCATCAATGTCATCCATCCGGAATCATGACTTGATACGTTTCCAATACACTGATAGAGTTGTGTTGTGAAAGTTGCATTCACTACAAAGATTAACCACATGAGTGTGTAGTCATTGTCCTGGCGCCAAAAATGACCTGTGTAGCAGTTGCTTCGGTGTGTCAGGCGGCCTACCTATGGACGCCGAACAGTATTTCGTCGTTTCACCATCGATCTGGCGTGTGACTTGAGTGGCTGCTGATTGGGTGCGTGTCCGATTGTTTGCTCACGTGAGCGTTGTGAGTTGACTGGATATGTCCGCCACGAAAGCGGACCAGGTTGGCCGCGTGTACACAATATACCCATGTCATCACTTACGTGTTTTTCTGATTTACTATGAACTACAATACGATAACAAACCAGAAATCTGGAGTTGACAACTCATGTATTATTTGCAAAGCACTTGTTTGGATCAGCCTCTTCTGCTCAGACTTACTCATTTGAAAATATGCCAAACAGTTTTTGGTTTCTTTGTGACAAATCTGAACGCCCAACCATATGCTGTGTAAACGGCTACAGCGTGTTCCGGTGTAGACTGGGATTTTGATGAAGCAGGCACTTAGATAATAGGTCCAAAAGCTAGATTAGTGGAAATATCACGAAGTACTAAGCCGAGTTAACAAACCTAGTTGTCAGAGGTTTTTTGAGTTACATATGATATTGGAAGGGATATAGGTGAAGATGAGAGGCAACTGTAACACAAAGCAGAGTACACATGGAGGTGACACTATTAATATATCTGGTCAGTAAAAAATCATATCCATAGTGATATTATAATCAGAGAAAAACGTTTGCTAATCACACATGCGTCGGAGGTTTTGGAGCTTTTCAGTTCGACAATGCTTGTAAACTTTTCATAGATCTCTGTACATTGATCTGTTTGTAAAGTGGCGAATTTTACGTAGCTCCGTGATGTGGTATTTGGTCCTCGGAAGTTATTCGAGTCCAGAACGAGCAGATTCAGAGGGAATTAGATTATCTGTAACAAACTCATCAATGTTCATGAAAACGTTCAGTCTTGAGAACTTAGATAACCAAGTTTGTTATTTGGACGGCTTGAAAAAAATAAATCTTTAGAAGTAAGATGGAATGCTTTTGTGTGAGTTAGTACACCACCATTGCTGTGGATTTGGACGCCGCTTGGCCAAACTCCACGAGAAACACATGAATAGCTGTTGGTGTATAGCTGTTGGTTTAGAACAACGATCGATTATACCCATCGATCAGGTCTAATTCACATGACACAATTATGATTGTGGATTCAAAACCATCAATTTTCAGACATATCTCACAAAACATTTTTTCCAGAACTTTTTTATTCATAGGGTGCTTTTATTCTGTACAGTAATCGCTCCGTTAACAAGACAAATAAGACGCCGTAAAATAGTGGAAATGTTGTATCGTGGGTGGCCGTCTATTGGTTACACCTGCACTGAGCCTTCCAGACTAAGCGATAAGGAGAAGACAGAGGACTCGGGACACGGCTGGTATTGTCAGGACAAAACATGCAGAGATTCTGCGCAAATATATAGGATGACTAAATGGCCAAATATGGTCGTTCGTGTTCGTGTTCCGGTCGTGAACAATTTCAACCCCATTCCACTGGTCTTATTTTGCTAAGCCGTGTTTGGTGAGCTCCGCCAACGCATCCGCTATCTGAAACGTGTCGTACCGATGGTGACCTTGGGGATGCGTCACTTTTTGCACGGGTGCTTTTTTCATGTCTGACAGGGAAATATACTTCAAACCACTACACACCACTGATAAAGATTTCAAGAATCTGGTTGCGTTTGATGTTGAGCGCAGTTCGCAGTGGCATTAATTGGTCAGACGCACAGTTCGTGGATTTACCGGGTTAAAACGCCACATTAAATTCAGTTATCTATACAATGACCAATGCAACAATCCTCCTCTCAAAAGTTACAACTAAAAGCAAACTCGGTGCAAATATCTTAGAATGCTCTGCTTCCCTCCTTTGTAAACAAGAATATCAGAGAAACATAATGAAATCCCGCTGATGAAGTGTTCCAACAGAACTGAGAACGCTTACTGTGCACATGTGCCACTGTACCATTGTCAAATCGTACAGGCGAAACTCGAGTATTACGAGGGTTGTGGTATAGGTTTTGGGATTTTCACATCTACTCAGGTTGTAATGTTTGGTGCGTTTGATTGTTCGGAGAAAAAACATCACTTTAAAATTTTGGACAAAATTCAATTCCACTTTTATTCATCAACTTCGCTCTTGAGTAGTTCAATTGATAAAAATCTGCCGAGATACGACCTCCACCGAATTTATGACTAACAAATCACGTCATACACTAAATTTAATAAAATCCTTTGTTAAAAACTTATTATTTGTGTAACGGCGATACTACTGATGGGGGGGCATGCAAGTAGTATGTTTTCTCGTAAATCCGCTTCCCGTCTCTTGAAAAGTGAGATCTATTAGAAATCTGTGGAGTCGCTTTGTAGCATTTCTTGCATTTGAGAAACAGTCAATGAATAGCCAGGTATGTTCAGGGAGACGTTTTGACGGAGAAGATGGATATTGAGTTTCTGTGAACAAGATGCATATGAGATTTTTGCTTCCCTGTTCAATATTCTGTAACTGTTCAGTTAATATTTTCCAATAAATAACTCCGCAACGAAGGCCTTCTTCCTTTCGCCTGTGTATTTTTTGCTAAATTGAATGCATCCATATTAAACGATTTGGCAGCAGACTTTCAGTGTTCCTCTCGATACTATGTATTCTGATGCACAAAATTCGTAGAACGGCAAGTGATTGTCAAATCCTCGCTGACTGATAAATCAAGAAACCGGTAAAAGTTCTATTCCAGTGATCACTCATGAAATGTGGGGAGCACTCACCGGCTTTCAAAGGTCGCCCTAGAAGAAAAATTACCAACGAGAATGTAGACACCAAAAACATGTGTGAAGACGGTTACTTTTTTTCAAAGAGACAAGTAGCCCATAGGGAATTTGTGTTCTAATTAGATGGTTCTAGGAGGATAGGTGCCATTGAAACCTGACTACAGCTATCAGTGCACGGTTAACTGCAATATCCACGCAAAATTATCAACATATGTTTTGTAACCCTATTTGGAATCAAGTTTGTCCTGGAAAGCAATCTATCAAAAATAAATAGATGTGTTTACTTCCTTTTCCCGTAAAGTTTTCTTCCTCATAAAGCATTCCATGGCTTTTGAAGCTTGTGTGAATTTTCTCTGTTTTATACAGGTGCCATAAAAATTGAATGAGATTTAATCTTCCCCTCGGAGAGCACAAAAAACCAATCCGTGCTACGTGTATAAAAATGTCACAAACGCCCAGACAAGTGGAAACACATTCACTTTGTTCTGAGTGGAGCAGCTCTGTCTAACCCGTTTCGTTTCTCCATCCATTTTCACCTTGGTGACTAACCCGATCATTGCAGCATACTTTATAGTTTCACCTGAAGCTCACTTAAAGACTACCAAGTTATGGTGCAGAACAGCATCAACAACGTTGTTGATCAGGTGACTGTTGATTTGATCGCCGAGCTTGGCAATTGGCTTGCAA
>NW_008752073.1:110914-117565 GCF_000715545.1 Opisthorchis viverrini | reverse complement strand
ATTCGCGTTTGTTCTTTGTTCTTGCTTGAACCAATATGCAAACGCCGCTCCAGTCGAACTCGTGTCCTTGCTGATCTTTGTGTGCGGAGATGAGAAAGAATTGATCATGTCTTTTAGTGGTGAGCTTGTGTTCATGTATTCAGTGCTGAAATGACGGCAAGGCCCTTACGACAACACAATGTAGTGGTGGCTTACAAGCCTGGAAACCCTCTACGGAGGACAATATCAAGACCAAAAGGGAAATTAGATCCAATGGCGAAGAACAATGTCATATACAGTATCCAATGCAAGGACTGCGACAAACGGTATGTAGGACAAACAGGAAGGAAGTTCTCTACCAGAATACATGAACACAAGATCGCCACTAAAAGACACGATCAATTCTCCCTCAACTACTAAAAATAGAAGGTGTTAGGATAACCAATCAACACAAAGGAACGCAGACCACAATGCAACAAAGATCACAAACGGACCAATAGATTCACCAAAATTGTTACACTTTAAGTAGCTAATCACGTCAGAAGATAACAGATAGTCTTCGAATGCTAAATAAACGCACGCAGCCAAAGTAGAAGTACCCACTCAACTGCGCACTGATGATGTATCCTCGTAGGTGACGAAACGTTTGCAAGCCAATTGCCAAGCTCGGCGAACAGGTCAGCAGCCACCTGATCAATAACCAATAAACTCACCCGAGCTACCAATACTTCAGCAAATTACGAACGTGATTACTAACAAAACATTTATTAAAGAACAATCAACAAAAGACATTTTATTGATTTTGACCTGGAGCTCGACCGATTTCAGCTAAAATTCTTGTTTATTGGGAATAGCCCTTCTAAACTAAATGTTCTTCACCAGGACACCTCATGTTACAGTTAGTCCAGCAATCAACATATCGCACCACGGTGTTGTTCAGTCGTGACACACTACTGTCAGCTTTGCTAGTAGTGCGCTGTCGAAGGGTTTTCAGCAAACTTGTGGGCACTGTACTACGTTTAGTCAATATACTGCAATAGCTAGAATATCGCACAAAATAAAACATGAGGCGCCAGATAGATCACATTGAGCTGGAGAAAGGAATCACAAACGAATGGGTCAGCTGCAATTAAGTCGAGTCTCCTGTCAGAATTTAATTGTTATGCAAATGAGGATACCTTTTGAATTCAGTCCGATTTAGGACAGAAACTGGGGGGATAAACCTAACTCACGAGGCTGAAGTGAAAGAGCAAAACCGGTTGCAATTTGTGGAAGAGTTTTCATTAACCTTATAAGTAATGTTCCACGTCAATGCATTTAGTTGACGTATTCACAGATGGTCCAAACCCCTCGCGCCCGATACTGTGGACAGCAACTTATAGCATAATACCTAGAAATATCGAGTTACTGCGGAACAAAGTGGTGTTTTCTGGGCCGGAACACACCACGTTTGCCAAAGTTTTTGAAAAATTATATCACTGAAGGAATTCAGGGTTTCACCTCTTGTTACTCAAGCCGATCCTCAAGTTGGGGGTTCTCACATGGAGCAACGCGAACAAGACTGACCGCAGAGTGTCTTTGCAGGGACGGATGTCGTTGGTGGTATGATAAGACTGAAACTATGATTCGAATAAAGCGTATGAAAGTTATGCCAATAACTATTCAAAAGGGTGCAGGAAGCAGGTGCTTACCGAGACACATTTACCCAAATGTTGATACCGAACGGCTGCACTCGGTGGAGTCGGTACGAAATGATTTCTGTCGACGGAATCAGTGTTTAACCTGATGTGTCAAATTATTGGTAGCTCAGGTGAGTTTATTCGTTATTGATCGGGTGGCTGTTGATCTGTTCGCCGAGCTTCGCAGTTGGCTGGCAAACGTTTCGTCACCATACGGGAAGGCATCAACAGTGCGCAGTTGAGTGAGTACGTTACATTTGGCTGTGTGCGTTTAGATAGCGTATGGAAGCACTGTGCAATGATGATGCCTCCTCGTACGGTGAGGAAACATTTGCAAGTCGATTGCTAAGCTTGGCGAAGAGATCAACAACCAATTGACTAGATTTACTTATGAAGAAGTTAGGGAATGATTCAATCCCACAAGTATAAGGTCGGCTTCTGGAAGACCTCATTGTTCCAATCGTACAAAGATTTATCTGGATTCAACAACCATTACCTCTTCCGTAAAAACATAACATAAATGCGTATACAGAATGACCTGGTCGTGGAAACTTGATTGAGCCATTGGAGCTGGCATGTATTGGTCAACCCTCAGTCGGCTTTTGAGTAGTGATGCTCGGAAATAAGCCATTTCACTCGGCGCTAACGGTTACTTATGTGATCCCAGATACATCGTATTAAATCAGTTGTTCAACTGAGGCCGAAAGTTTTCGGGTTCGAATCTCTTTGTTGCGTACTATACGCATTGGTGGTAATTCCCAATAAGGACAAAGCAGCGCGAGTTGATTTTGCAAACTTATTCATAATACTTACCTCTTTGAAAGAGTCTCCTGAAATATGAAGGTCCTACAAAGACAAACTGGAGTGGTCATTTTCCGTGTAATGTCACTTTATTTAGTAGTCCTGTGAATACTATCAGTTGAAATATATGCAACAGAAAACGGTTTAAGAGGGTGCTGAGCACTCGGAACATTTTTAGGATAAGGAACGAACTATTTGTTTCGTATGGTTACACACAAGACAACGTGGCCAATAAAGGCCATTACTACGGTTCATATTACATCCTGTTTGCCATCAGTTGGAAATTAACAACGACTGTCTTTCGAGGCCACACTGATCACAATCGGCTTCTTTTTGAGATGAAATTAAAGTTCATTCCAAATTTTCATGCAGACTATTTTTTTTATCAACTATCCTCTGATGGTGTACTAAGTGACAAGCGCCTGTCTTAATTTAAAAGTTTTTGATGAGCTACTGGTTCGAGACGAAAAGATCTCCTAATCGTTACTCTTTGAAAACGACAATGTCCTGTAGAATATCCTGGTTTTGAATACCTGTAAAACCAATCGAAATGAAAGTACTGTCAACACAAAAACAATCTGTCTATTCCTATCTTGATAAAAAACCAATATATGATAACGCATATCGCATTCGAATGAAGCTAAAGCCGATAGGGAATTGGTAGTTACAATTCAAGAACATTCCTGATGGGGAGTAATTGCAGACTTACTGGGTTCCACATATGTTATGCATACTGAAACGTGTTGTTTATACGTTTTCGTGAGTATGTCACTAGCTAAAACGTCTAATTTCATTGAGCTTTTCATCAGGGTTTTATGAATCCACATGTATATGTACAAATCGTATCGCACCAGAGGAAATTAGGTAAAAATCGACATTTCTAATACACTAAACCGATTGTAAGTGAATTTACTTTGTACTTTCTCATTGGTTAGCTCATTTAACTTCGTTGCACTCAGCTTAAGCTTTCTGGAATTTTGAAGAATATGTTTCTTCCGCTTATCCGCTACAGAAGATCTAGAACGCCAGTTGCAGAGTGATTCTTTATGAAAATAAGGAGGGTTTCTTTGCGAAACAACTGCTACGTTACAATCTGTGCTTTAAGTCCGGTCTTAAGAAAATTGGATTAATTATCGATAGGTTGACCAAATAACTATTCATCTGAATCCAGAAGCACGCGGGGAGGAAAACAATGTTTATCTGACCCAAATTTAGTATCGCGAGTTCCAACTGAATTTTGTTTGAACGATTTGAAATCAATACTCCACAATCACGTAAGGGACCATGGAATATTTCTGAAGTACACTTTCTTTGAATTATGTTTGCTGAATGGAAATTCGAAATTCTATTTATATTCCAAACCAGAATAAGCCGTCCAAATCGTTCAGTACATTCATCACCTTTGGAAATAATCCACAAAAGAAGAAAAAAATCTTGTCAATCAAGTGTTACTGATACGTTTGAGAGGTCTCAATGAAACCAATTTTGTATATTATATTGATAATGGGACACAGTGTGCAGAATCATGTCCGAAGAAAAGTAGATGGAACGTATTCCACAGCGCACATCCGTTTCCTGAAAAAAAACCAACCAGACTAAGTCATAACCTAATCGACAAGCGAGTCATCAGATCAAATTCGTCCACTGGCCGCTGGAACATCTGAACACGAACACTTATAAACATTCTTGGGACTTTTAGCAGTACCAACAGGGCTTGTGAACAGGTCTGGCCGTTAACAGACGAAACAACGAGATTGTTATAACAGTGGCACATTTAGGTATATGGAAAATGATAAGAACACGTTCTGAAGGAAAATCGGAAAATTGAAAGATTATTTACCTGTCCTTGCTTGTATTTATTGGCAAAAAATCATCTGGGGATCACTTTTATGATGGTCTCAAAATGCTTTGGCAGGAGCGTTTCGGCAGCTCGGAAACTATTTGTCCAGTGTGTTCACAAATTCTCGTGAACCCTGTATACAGGACAGAACATCATATCTCAAGATAGCCATCACTCAGGATGGGAGACAAAATCATTTTATTCAACTAAGTGAGACTGAAATAACCAGAGTTTTGACTTTTTTGGATCTGTCCAGGTGTGAAGAACACGGCACATAGACAGTAACTACAATTTAGCCTAGTTTATATGAGGGCGTGTGTGGTTAACAAGTGTGTCAGTATATATTCTTTCAATTAAATGGGCCAACATGAATGTGTTTTACTTTGGCCTCAATAGTGTTTAAGATTTGACACCACATACAGAAAACCGGTGAAGCCCTGCCTTAAAGCTGCACTCACATTCTCTAGCATCATAATCGAGGCACACTGAAATATAGAGAGAAATGTGTGTACAAATGTGTAAAACTGTACGCGAATATTGCCAGCTCCGTTACTAGTGCTGCTAACTGTTTACACACACACTGTTTACACACTACAGTTGCATACGTATATATATATATATATATATAAGTTGTAAGTATAAAACAATAGACTACAAAACTTTAGGCCTATGAAATGCATGAGATTATTTGGAGCAAGAGTGATTTTCTGAGCCACATGAATCTTGTACGTTCTCTTGTACGAATCTTGTACGAACCATATGGTTTTTACTAGTATGCATCTTGGATTTGCAAAATCGGCATGATATTGTTACCGGGTTGGCTACAGGTTGTTATTACGGGTTGGTCCGTCCCCAACCTCACTTCCACACTTTCCTCCTTATATTGTAGTACAAGAGGGTATACAATAAAATTACCTCGAACGAGTCCGTGGTCATTTGAAAATGAAGTGCATCCTGCAGAAGCTGGGGAAGAGGAGTTGTCTCCCCCCTGCGGATGATGGGAAACCTGTTCTACTTTTTTGTAACAAAAAGCCGGTGTCTTTCGACAGGAGACAGGTAGCATGGCACGGCACAAAGTATCTCAGTCACAGCGGATGCCCAATAGTTCGACAGCGCTGGACATCTGCAGCTGAAGGATATCAGCGTCTTGTTCACAGATACTTTTATGGGATTATCGGGTGAATTTTCACTTGGTGACAAGTTGAATCAAGTCGTTTTCATCAGAACTGATAAAGTAAATTAATAGGGAATCAGCTGTGTAGATACGAACAGTTTCTGTTGACCAAGATCTGTTCTGTTCTGACCAAGATCCAGGTGAGTTGCGAAATGTAACGCCAGTATAATTTTTCACCATAAAAAATAACTTTTCCACTCAAGAAAAGTATAGTCGTGTGAAAATTTTGTCGTGTCTTCAACTATGAATGGGATTTTTTATTATCTTGAAATTGTTCAATCAATGGAGTTTTTTACGTTTGGCTTAGTACTCTATGGTGGAAGGACTGTACAATGGCGTTTGACTGGAGATCTGGCATAATGTCTCTTGTTGACAATTTCGGTTGCTGCAGAACAGGCTAGTTTAAACCAGCTCATCTAGATGGAACATCATATGCCTGGTCACTGCTTAGAAGCCAATAATCTTGCGTGTCCATTTTTCAGTTCGGTCCAACCGCACCGACCACAACGAATGTCATGAAGGTATTGCCCGCAAAGGCATTCGTGAGGAGGATGATAGTCACTTTCGAATTTATGTGGATGATAATGAAGCGGGCAACCGATTCGCCTAATCAGACAGTCACATGTTTGCGGACCGTTTGGGCAGCCGATTCGCCTAATCAGGCAGTGACATGCTGACGTTCGCAAACAGCTTTCCCGTGTCAGAGTGAAGTCGCGCTTGCCCCATTGAGCTTGTTTCTTAATTGCAAACCAGTCCTACATTGGTCGATCGCTGTTTCTCGGAGGCGATCCCATTCACTCGAAGATTCTCGGACTGGAGACACACGATAGTTCCGATTTACTTGGTCCATGCGTGTACTCCATGTTGTGCAGTAGACCGGATTTGAAACTTCCAAAAGACGAAATTTGTCCAACAAGTTAGATTGTTGCCTACCTATAACTGCTTTGGAAAATTACCACTATTCAAACATTGTCAGAATAACTGACAAACATGTGGTGAAGGTTTTGACAGAAATACCATGTTAATCGTGTAAGGAATGTTATTTGGGCTTAAGAGTGTACATATCTGAGCAAAAGCGAACTGTACGACACTTCTTGCATAGTAAATATCGTTGTTTTTTTGTGGTGATTTCGTCCTGTAAGTGAAGCCAATCTATGCTGAAAATCCGAGAAGCAACG
>NW_008752073.1:95033-110755 GCF_000715545.1 Opisthorchis viverrini | reverse complement strand
TGTACAGTGCTTCTCGGCTTTTCAACATAGATTGGCTTCACTTACAGGACGAAATCACCACAAAAATCCCAAATCTCCTCACACTACCAACAAATGTCGTTGTTCTGAGTGTAGCTCTGTTCGGAACGGTTGCCTGTGCATTCCAGATTTCACGCATAGTTTCGATGTCAGGTCCGAATACATCCTCCCAGAGAATACGTGCAAACTTCGTCATATCACAAATTTTCTAGCCAAAAGCAAAGGAAGTCTATTTCATTGTACCGTGAAGTTGTTGCAGAGATGTAAACAATGGACCGATAGGGTAGAATTTGTGCAAGTTAATATCCTTTTATCGATTAATTATGGATACGGTCATGTTACTGATTTCCCAATTTGTTCACAGTTCAAACGATAACCTTGGACAGCTGTGCTTGGCCTAAATGATTAGACAGCTAATCTAAAAAGTTTTCAGTTTTAACACCCTTTCGGCGCCTTTCGATGCCAACAGAATGAAGCAGGAGGGTTGCGATAATGCCAGGTTGCACAAGTTTAGACAGGAGAAGTCCAGAGGCGGAGGTCGGGTCCGATCCACGGGCCTGCTGACCAGTAAATTATCGCTCTATCCACCGAGCCACCTCGCACCACACTGTTAATCTGGAGAGATATAAATTATTTCTAACATAAGTAACTGCAAAACGATTTTGTGCGAATTTTTTTAAATAAAATAAAGCTGAGCGTCTGACAAATATTAGGGCAAAACTGCTTTTCGGCCCGGTGGAGAATGGGGGTTACTTGGGTCATCCGATCAACCAAAATGTTGTAGGTATTGTATCGTGATTAAAAGGGTCAAGTCAGACACCAACTGCTGACCTAATCTGTAGTATTATTTTCTTCTAGTGATGTCACGCTCCTCCAACTTCAATAGGGAAAAAATCGGCATCAGTGTTCCCATTCTAGGGGTACCGGAATATCTGACCTATTGATTAATACAGTCCGTCAACCGTAGAATTTAACAATTGATCAAAATGTTAGGTTGCTGTTGGTATGGTTATGCGCAGTGAAAGGACAAGCAATCTTCGGCATAGCATTAAGGACAAAGGGGAAATCGGTGGTAACCTATCCGTGATATTTTCAATTTTGAAGCCCATACAAAAGCGGATCGACATGAGTAAACCATTTTCAGGCCAACGTGAACACTAACTAGAGCATATTTTCATAATATGGAACTCACGTCCTACAGGATACATGAGTGGGTCCGCTGAAATTGAAAAAAATCATGGTTTTCAATCACTGCAACCGATTATGCGCAGAAAAATTTTCAATTGATAGTCTTCCAGAGATGAATTTGTTTCTGGTGACCTGCTATCAGTTCAAAAAGTGTTGTGACTGGAATCTTTAGAAAACACCTATCTATCTAAAAATCCTCGTTGGAAGTGACATGTTTGGAAATGTCTCCTGATGAAACACTGCTAATAAGGTGTCTGAGATCTCTTTGACAACCCACGACCGGTTCCGCCGCTCCACTTTGGGCTCATCAAATTAGTGCAGTCTCCGAGTTTCCGTTAAATTTATGCTCTTTTTGAACCCAAGTTGTATGAATTCCGCAAGCTGCACTCGTTTGCAGACCCACTAACGAGAAACACTTGTGTTATCCATGTCGGGAACCATCCGCATTCCAGAGCACAGGAACCCGGGATTTCACTGGATGTGTGAAAATTTCTTCTGAAAAGTTCTCACATGAGTAGCCAGATAGTGCGTGGCCACGTGATGTGGCCTCCCGTTATTGAAGAATGAGTGACACCATGTCCTGTCTCAGCGAGAGCTGGCCACACGCTGATCGATCGCTCGTGGCCAACCGCTGCCTGGAACGTTGGGAGTTTGAAACTCTGAGTTCCGTGCGATGCACAGTACTGATTCTTCCACTACGATATGAGAGAGTTATGGTTTCTTTTGCTTTTCAGCTTAGATTGAGACCATTTATAGGACACACTTTCTATTCGAAACGGCTAAATGTTCTGAAATCACCATTAAGTATTGGAAATTTGCTTGATGCTAGCCCTCGGGCACACCAGAGTCTCTCCTTATTTTAAATGTGAAATGGTGTATCGAAGACTAAATGATTGTCCAATTTAGATCAAAACCAGTTGGGAGCTGTTCATTTACTTGACGCTGTTCGTCTATTTTGTGTAATTATTCGGGAAAACCTGAAGTAAATGGGTTGATCAATAAAGCAGATTAGTCACAATTTGTTTGTGATATCTGCTCTTGGACAGTAAACTGACGTTTTGAAAAACATAAAAGTTCGCTCCTCAGTTTGAGTGCGCAGTTTGCTCCGGAGGGAAGCTTCGTAGCAGAAATGCAATGACCGCAATACTGACTAGTCTGGAAAGGTTCCTTCAGGCAGGGAAGAACTGTACCAAGATGTGGCTTCAGTTATTTATTAAGGCGTCAATGTACTGTGAATATACCGAAGTGGAAGGACAGATATGCGGACGATGAGCATTGTTCACTACTTTCCTTAGATCATTTACTTTGCACTGAGTGGCACCCTCTATTATCTTTCATCTGGACCCCATATCGATCCCACCCTGGCATGATGATTACAGATGTTTTTGACCCCATTCACTGCATTTCCAAATAACTCGTTGACCAGGGCATTAGACTGTTAAAATGCACTTCGAGGGTGCCGCGAGATCAGTCGTCATGCAGAGGGAAAAAGGCGGTTTCTTTAAGCGAGTATATTACTGAGATCGTTTCAGAGTCGACGAAGCAAACCACGTTGGCTCTAGATCTGAAGCCGTTTGCATGATTTTAAACAGAAAACTAAATTCCCACCGAAAAAATAACATTTTTGTGGATTTTCTTCCCCTGGTTGCACTCGCGTACCGTTAAGGTGATCTACTCCGACAGTATCGTATGAGCATTTGTTTCATCAAGTTCAAGCGCTCACATGCTTTTGGAGGATAGCCATTTAATTAGTGATGAGTCTGCCGAAACTAGCTATTTCCCCACACAGTTAATGTAATCGATTCCGATTCAGTTTGATTACCTCAGAACCAATCGCTGAACCCGAGAGAAAAAATACTGTAGGGTACTAATGGGTCTGCTAACCGTCCCGCTTCGACAAATATGGAGCTCGATTGTCCGTCATTTTTACCGTGACCGTCAATGCAACGCAGCCTATGAATGAATGAATTTTGAGAAAAGCTGACTTCTGGTCTATCCATAAGAACAAGAAAAAGGGAACCGGGTAGAGGAGATTTTATAAAGTTATCAAGCAAACTTTTGGATGAAGAACTTATTGGACAGGTTGGAGCGCAACCAACTTGCCAAAAAATCTAACTGACACGTCAGGATTGGCTGGGTTTCAACAAATGATATCTTTAAAAGAGGACTGAACGCTTCGACGGAGCTACTGTATAGACCCATCAAGCAACTGCGTCACAAGTACAGCACAAGTTTAGATTTTGGTCATCCGGTTATGGGTGGGATTACTTAAGACCAATCCACGATTTCAGGAAGGAGGGGTTGATTTCACGAAAGCCGAAAAAAATTTTTCACGCTACTAACAAGCAGATCAAATGAAATGAACCCTTCATCCGTCAAATGCTGAGGCACCAGTTTGCTGAGTGACGCACGGATTGTAATTGCTGACCGAACAGCTGGAATTATGAAATCTAAGGTCTCTGAAGATTGGTGTGACCTCCTGGCATCTTTAGGCTGAGTGTAGCATTTGCTACAAGGCACCTTTGAAAAGATGTCGAACACCTATCCCCACTCTGAACTCGCTTTTTTCAGGTCCATTCTGTCGACTAATAAGCGTAGATGAACGCGATTGTCCGCTCAAATCGATAATTTCTGTGTGAACTCGGTTCGGTTCAAGACAAACCGAATTTCGTGTTTGTTGATTGGCTCTTTATAGTCACTACAGTCATCAAAATCGATCCGGTGAGAAAATACGTTGGACCGTAGAGATCAACTAGGGAAAGTAGAACGCGATTCAACTCCTTCCATTCGTGGTTGACCACGAGTGACTACACAGTTTTGTTTCCCGGCTCATAACCACGCTGACAAGGAATAAAACTGTTCTGCATCAAATTTTGTCAAGTTGAAACCCTAGTATACTTCAAACATCGAGATTTTGACCAGCCTTGAAGGCAACTGTTACGCTTCTCATACTGAGGACAAAATTTTTTGTTTCAGTAATGTTGCCCACCGATTTGCTCGAACCCGAAGACGAAGTATCTAGCTGTCAAATTCTTCGCATTTTGTTCTCCACAACACCCTATTCTGAAGTGGTCAACCCTCAGGGGTTCTATGAAAAAAGTTACTTTCAATACTATCTTGTACACAAACTTGGTTATTGTCAACTTTAGCCACCTCTGCGTGTGTCTTTGGTTCATGCAATAAGTGGTGCGATGTGGCCCAGTCGCACCCTCAATGGCGTTCATGCATCCAAGCTGTTGCGTTTAGTGCATAGCTCCCTTCCCAATCGCCCCACTTGACAACCCATTGACAATGCTGGATTTATGCACCAATTTTTCATCTCTGGCCTGCAATGCGCAGCTACCTACCCCTCCCCCCAAATCAACGGTTAACGAAACTGCGGTAGCTACAACCACTGTACGACGTGTACGCGGTTATTACAGCTGACAATGATGATGATGATGATGATGATGACGATGATGATGATAAATCGTACTCCTTTCAAATCATGTGGTGTCACCTTATCTGAACATCGGGTTCACAAATAGTTCAGGCAATGCTGAATCCATCCGATCCTCGAAACCGCGCAATTTTACTGGGTCAACGAGCGCGCATTTGGCGCTAATTCCATGAATTTGAGCATTTGGGTTGTTGGTTTCGAACCAAAACGCATAGGTCTCAACTCAAACTGAGTGAACACAAGTATCCTGTTTTCTACCGTAGCCCTGGAGTTATGATCAGGTTTTGAACGAGTTTGCTCGAAAGCCAAAGAACCTAGTACGTCTTTAACTTTTCAAGAAAATACTGACCTCAAACAATAAAAAAAGCAACTGGGATTGTCGGGAGCATTAGATGTAGCGATTGGTGATTAAGAATTTATCTCAAGGAAGTGTACGCCTTCAGTCGGCGGCTCGTAAGGAAAAAATGCGAGGATTTAAGTCTGCCGGCATTCGGCTATCGACAAAATTCCAGGCTAACAGACCGGTTGGTACAGTGATTGCTGCCTTCTTAGTATACGTGGATGCTTTGTCTAAGCAGAATAGACAGAATAAATATTTTGCGAGTGCGTTTATTTGCCCGGTTGTGTCCTTCAGACTGGAAACACCGAGCGTCACTTTTGCTGGAATTGTCAGAAACAGTTGAAGAACTAGAGGCGCCGATTATTTTGTGTTCGATTTTGTCACGGACAGTGGTCTTTATAGATAGTTTGCGGACAGATTACAAATGGGTCACCAAAACTGATTCGGTTTGACAACAGAAGCCAGGCAAAATTTGACATTTCAACTTGCATTGCAAGTGTGAGACGTTCAGTTATGCATTAGGCAATAAAAATGCATTTCCCGAGATTTTCTTACACTAGTGAAGCCTATTTAATGATGTACTATAAAGTTTCAATGACTGAATATACTAAAGGAGAATAATATCCATTAAAGACACTTGGCTGATCACTAAAATAAGGGGAACCGGAGGTAAGCGGTGGATCGTTCTGAGAGCAGAGAACACCGTTAAGACCATTGTGATCAATCGTTTTCAGCCTGTTCTCTGCGGAAGACAGTGGAGGAACAGCGTTCTCATCAATGACGATGATAATATTCCTTGCCCGTCACTGTAAGACTAACCCGATTTTATTGACCGGCCGCGTTGTTTTAGGATTATTTAGACGTTGGGAGCTGTATAGTATTACTCGTCCTATGCTGTTTCACGTTAGGATGTGTACGTCAAGTTACGATGTTCGAAAAATTTGAAAATCCAAAAAATTGTAATGTTTTTTTTCAAATCCCCCATCGTCCGAGTTCTTTTTCTTAGATTGTGCAGAGACCTTCGGGCTTAAATGCTTAAATGCTCCAATTTGATTACAGGTTTTGGAAAAGTAGCCTTGTCCCGAAATGAACATTTAAGAAGCTCAAGAGACATGATTCTTCGTTTGCTTTCTTGTGTGAAGTTTGCCGAGTGAACTCCAAAGTTCCTGTGAGAACTAACATATCATGCCAATAAATTGACTGGAATACATCATAGATTGTGGCTGAAAGTATACCTGACGCGCACGTGAACCCAAATGAAACTGATTTTAGGGTGAAATTAATGAAATAAAAGTAAATATTTTTGTACCAACTATTGGAAATACGACCCGATTTATTCCGTTTCACTAAAACGCTTCGGAGTTTGGAATGGCGCTCATCTAAACGCTCGCTAGCATGAAGTACAACTTCTACACGCCACACAACCCCGAGTTACCAGGATACAACGGAGTTAACGTTATTTAAGTCTTTGCAAATAGACCTCCAATGTGGTCGTTGCCTTGTTCGCTGACCTGGGCAGTTTGATTGCAAAACGTTTCATCGTCATTCGAGGTGACATCATCAGTGCGTTGTTCGGGGGCGTAGTGGTGCGTAGCGATGGGTTAGTGGTTGTGCGTTTAGTGGTGTTACGTGTGTGTTCACATACGTACTGTTTAACTGTTTTCCTTTTGTCCGGCTTTTACTCGATATCGGTGCTTTAATCGGTACTTTTTAATCCATATACGTACTGTTTAACCGTTTTCCTTTTGTCCGGCTTTTACTCGATATCAATGATTTAATCGGTACTTTTTAATCAGAGGAAAGCTTCCTCACAGGTTTCTCGGTTAGTCTAACTTCCCGATAGCCCCTCCAAAGGTTACTGGTTAGCTGTCTGGCAAAAATCGGACCCTGTTCACTTTATGTGATAAGGATATGGGAGAGAATCGTAAACTTCAATATGGATCTCTCAAGCAATCTAACTTGTCACAGCTGCGCAGTCTGGAAGGATTTGCTTAACACGTCCATTGATACATGAGTAACTCAATCTAATCAAACGGGAGCGTGGAGATGAGTATTACAAGCCATTTTCCAGTTTAGATTCAACTAGATTCAACTAAAGCATAAATTTCAAGGAAACCCGAGGCCTCCTTCAAACTGACAAGCTCTCAGTGGAGAAAGAATATCGGTCGTGGGCTATCAAAAAGCGTTATCGTACTTATCGTGGAAACCGAAACAGAAAGAGGCCTTCGGCTGCGGAAGGTGATAAAAAAGCGAAGCAGCTGAGTCCTTCCTGAAAACTAATTTGCTAATTTCGCACAATTCGAATTTAGGTATACCTTTAAGCTGATGGAAACTCGGGGCTTGGGCCTACCTGGTGAGCATGAAGCAGACGGACAAAACCGGTAGTTGGCAATTGCGGAATTTTCACCACCCCAAGAGTGGTGTTCTTTTACGCTCGAACGGATGTCCTCACCCAGGTGTCCATCTGTGGGTAGATAATTTAGTGACTAGCAAAAGTGATTAATTTGTGTAATAGCGCGATCTTTGGAAGGCTGAACCCCATCCTGTGAAAGTTTAGAGAGACTAACATTTAGGATTCTATGTTGTCAGGACCAAGGTATAACACATCTGGATGTTCGAAATTATTTGCGCCACTATGTTGTATTTTTTCCCAATGGTTTTTTGCCTTTCTGTCTTCTTGGTTTGCAAAGAATTTTGGGCTTGTTTGTAGTCAAAAGAAACCAGGCGAAAAATGTCATATGCGCATTTCGGAGAATCTGTCACAGTTTTCCTAGGAATGTAAAATCTTTTTAAGTACTACAGCCAATAAAATAGAACGAGCGATCCACCAAATAGTTACCCACAAAAAACGTTACTCAGTTTCCTAATGCTTATGTACTTTGCCACAGCTGCATGAATGATTAATAACCGTAGTTGACATTTTACGTTACTAACAAGGAGGTGCGAACACACCATTCTCATCCATTCTGAGGATATGAAACAGAATGTTCCAACAACAAATTTGCAACTCATGAGCGGTTCTTTGCTACCGCTTTGTTTGCCGATCAAACGAGCTTCGTCGGTACAACCGATCTGCTTGATGGCTACGATGACGGAACCCACAATCGATGTTAAAATTCCACACTAGTCTAAAACTTGAGTATATTTTACAATAATTTCACGCATGTTGATTGAAATCTGCGTAGGACATATTTTACTATAGCGCCAAAAACCCATCTGGCTGAAAGCTAAGAAATCCCAGGAGCCTTGCGTTCACTTCTGAAATTAACATAATGAATGTGAGACTTACGAACTTCGGTACGAATGGTTACTGCAAAGAATTGAAAAATCCAGCATTACTTATAGTGATGATTTCGCCAAAATCTTAGACAGGAAATCATAGAGGCATTTGAAGATATTCTGTAACAAGAGATTTTGTCGGTTCAACTCCTGCTTTAAACAAAGTATGTTTAATATCTCAGTATGTTTGTAGCAGAAGGCCCTCCATCTGCGGCACTGAACAGATATTGCCGGTTCGTTCTCACGTGAGCATCTGAACAGCACAAAATTGTATGGGTCATCAAGTGGACTGAACGAATACTGCCCCTAACACAGTTGAACGCAATTGAATGTGTACGCCGAATCATCGATTGATGGTTCATCGATCCGTTGTTGATCTGTTTGTCCAGCTAAGCAATTGACTGGCATAGGTTTTGTTATCATACGCGGAGATATCAACGCGTCCCGTTGATATGAGGAAACTTTGAAGCAAATATCTTTTGACGAAACAAATTTGTTTCTCTAAAAACATAATTTAATGGTGACCTAAGGACAAGTGACATTTTTAGAGAAAAGTAACGTTTTGTTCCTGCAGGTCAGAAAGTCTTATTGAACTCTCCTCAGATTTGTTGAACTACGGGGGACTGGCTTAGTGTTGTACGAAAATATATCGTAAACAGGAACAGTGCACAACCATAAAGGCAAGAAAATTGGGCGCTTTGTATTCGAAGCTATTTAAAAAACTGACTCGTTTCTGTAAGCATCTAATCATTCCGGAAAATAGTGCCATGGTGATGTATGTACCAGCTGAATGGTCGAACAAGCATATGTCTGGTCGTCTGAATGTGTCATATGAACTATTATGAATAAATAATGAATATCGTTTCCGATCAGATAACCGAAGTTGTTCAAAGTGTACAACAAGACAAAAACCCTCCAGTAAGCGCTGTTTTTGATCATCTTCGTTTTTGAGGACAAACAATTGACTGGTCCATGAATTCCAAGATGAATATGTAAACAAAATTCTGTCGCCAGTTCACCAAATATGTTTTAGACCATGATTGAATCTGACCTGTCAGCATGTTAACCTGCAGTCTTACAGTTGGGCAGCAAAAACCACAATCTGTTACTTCGGTATCTGGCGGTTTCCACTGACTTCTCGAACGACCGGTCTCGTCCCGAAATGTGGGCGAAAACTCCGACGGCAATTTCAATCTCTGGATTTCAACACACAGGCGCTAGTTTTAAAAAGACTGAGTTACTGAGCGGAGGCAGAATCAATATCATCGCAAATGTGACGGATGGGATCCCGGTAATTGACGGTTCTGTTCATCCTAATGGATGTCATTTCGTAGGTAATCTACTCATTGTTCTAAAATGGAGAACAGAGTTCCAGATCGTGCCAACCTGCCATCACAGCAAACATGTTACTGCAGACGACTTAGAAAAGTGAACAAATAGGATGACTTCAAATCTAGTTTACTCTCCGTCGCACATAAACTGCCTATCTGGCTCCAACTCTGCTGTTTAGATTCAAAGCAAAGGCTGACTGGTTTCGCGTAAAACAAGCCCCGTGGATTAGTTATCATTAAAGATATTTCTGGATACATCAATCTACAGCAATAATCGAAATCACTGGTTTAGTCCCATGTTTCCATTAAACAAACCTACTGAATTCTATGGAGCGCATCTGAAGATATGGAGTTTCTTAAACTGTTTGAAACCGCGCGTTTTCTTTCATTTCCGGTTTCTATTAACCACTTCGTTTAGGTTTTAAATCAAACCACCTCACGTCCTGCCAACTCTCATTCGTAGATATAGTAGTAGTTTATCTATTCAAAGCTTTACTTTCCGTTACCCGCATATCCTGCTAGATACCAGTCGTTCACAGCGAAATGGGTGAGAATCAAAATCCACGTTTTCAGTTGATGGGAGCACCAGAAAAAAAGACAACCTCCTATTTTGGTTCTTTCGAGAGACTCACCTGGAACCCAGCTGAATCTCTCGTTTATGATGTTCTCAGGCAACTGAATGTGCTGCACCAGGCCGCCTCATGTTTCAGTCGCTACGATATTTGAAATATCGCGATACATGTATATTTGTAATGTACTACTCATAAGGTTGCTGAAAATCCATCGACAGCTTACGACCTGAGAACATCATAAACGAGAGATTCAACTGGGTTCCAGGTAAGTCTCTCGAAAGAACCAAATTAGTTTGCAGATGAGTTTATATTCGCTAATCTCGTGCAATTTGGTTTCAAGTAGAACATAAGTTTGACGGAAACCCGGGGACTGCGCCTACCTGCTGAGCCCCAAGAAGGGCGAAACCGGTCGTAAGCTGTCGATGGATTTTCAGCAACCTTATGAGTAGTACATTACAAATATACAACCTCCTATTCTCTCCTTGATGATGCATATCTCCGATAATGGTTGATGGCATCACGCCGCCTCACCCAAACGGAGAAACGTGTTCCACGAGTAATGAGTTGTTACAGGTGAAAGGATATTGGTGCCGCAAACACCAAATAAGTTTCTTTCCTGGCTGTTTTGCTAAACTGGCCCATTCGTCCCGTAAGAGGACGGAAAGATTCCTGTAATTTCCTAATTACTTTCAATCCGATTAGTTGTAATGGGATTCTATCAAAAATTGCCCAGTAGCCATCACTTCAGAGAGTGACGAGGTAAAATCGGTCGTCAGGATCTCATCTTGGTGACGAGATGTTTGGATACTACATATACGTCACAATGCCGAGTGACCATATTGGATGACTGCTACGACAAATCTACCAGGTAACGAAAGCAGAATAATTTCAGATGGCTTGTCGTAATTCTTCCTAGAGATTGCTTATCTCGCTGGCAATCATATGTTGCCAGTTCATTGTCATATTTATTCTATTTCATTGGCTCTGTAGCTCCTCCGGAAATATAGTCCTAACGGCAATCAAAGTTGTAATTCAACTCGTAGTTCCAACTTCAGATGCAGTAGTTGTTCTACATACTGACGTTTTTTTGCATATCTTCGGAACTACCTTCAGAATTACCCGGCGGTAGCTTCAAGCGTTCACCGACGAATTTAGAGAGGACTATCTATCCTCAGGCAGTGTTCTGAGTTATGTTCAAACCCGCAAAGAGTCTGCTGTTTATCAAAGGCAACTTCGAATCACGCTTCATTTATGATAGACTATAGCTTCCGTCGGCTCACATCTAGAATTGAGTCCAAACAGGTTCTAAATAATCCGGGAAACATGGCATATGTCACTTAAATATCGACTTGTTCCAAATGAATTTGCTCCTACCTGAGCAGTTTCACCACGCAATTCTATATTTACAGTTGTGATCGCTTCGTCCAGAATAAACTCTGAATTAAATTTAGTAAGCTCCTCAAAACAATAGATATCCCTGTGTTTTAGAAAAAAAGCAACAGTATGCTGTTTACCGGAGATGTTTGTAACCTCTTTCTAACCACCTTTGCAATGAGGTTTCCTCCGTGAATTTGGGCGACACTGTCATCAAACGGAATTCCATTTTTCCGAGCGTAAGTCATAATTCGAGCAGAGTGGTTTGAGTTCGGCAAATTTAATTCAAGTTGGTATTAACAAGTCGAAGGTCGTTTGAGCTAACCCAGAAATCAGTTTAATTGACGTCCGCCGGGAGTGTAAGCTGCTGTCAGATGTTGTGAAAACGGTGTGGAAACGGTTTAGCCTGGTTCATATCCGTTATACCCAGTCAATACAATTCAAGGTTGATATGACACTAGAAGGCCCCTTTTTTATCCTGTGATTGATATGAAATTAATCTTCCATAAGTTTGATTCGAACGTTGCGAAATTACCGTCAGTTCATAGGAAGTAGTCCGGTTTCCAGGCCTCAAACCAGAATTGCATGGTACTCTTTTATACCGACAAAATGCAGTGTTGAACTAGTTCCCAATTTCCACACACTAACCCTTGAGTGAGTTTTTCCAATTACGCTATACGCTGTTTGATTATGAATACTGATCATGAGGTATTGCGTGGGCTACCTGGTGAAAGACTGGGTGATCTATCTGATTTTCGGGAATTTGTCTGATGGATCGGGAATACGACTGAATCGAACCGGATGATCCAAATTTATGTGGCGATTTTTCATACTGCAATCATCTTCACGGTATCAGGTTTCCAGTAAGTTTGTCTTCCGTCTCTACAGCAGTCTAATTAACACCCTTCTATGCTGGTTGTTCTCGTTTCGACTGTTACCAGACATACACCTGACGTTGTCGAATAAAGACGCACATGAACATTTTACCGTCTAAAAACCTTGACGAAAGAAAAACAAAAAATGCACCGTACAGTCATGTTACCAATCCATTGGGAAAAATGTGATCTTGTTAGGGACAACAGAAGGCGTTACGCAACCTTCTCTATTTGTAGAACAACCGCTGTTGGCATTTTCGCTCCTGATGGATGTAAACCAGGTCGTCGGACCATTACGTCACAGCATAATTATACCTAGACACATATGCAGAGATGGCGAGATTGCTAAGTTGTCAGAGCGCATATTTACTGACCGGAAGATTTGCAGGTCGAACCTTACCCCTGCCTCCCGATTACCCCTGTCTAGACTTGGGTACCCTGACAGTATCCCAGCTTTCGTGCTTCCCTCTTGTGGCATGGCAGTTGGGCACGAGCTACAGCTGAACGAGTTTTTTTCAGACTTGCAGTCGTGTTAGTTCACAGCGCTGCAAAACGGCCATCAAACAATGAAAAACCAATAGCAAACTGAAAACTCACCAAGTATGCATACTCCAAGTGTGGGTCCCCCTTCAGGAAGAGAATACAACGATAGTTGGGGACCAAAAAAAACAGGTTGCAGAAAACGCACTTTGAGAAGGTTTTACGAGGCAAAATGATACTGGTTTTGTAACTGGTCTCGCTACTGTCGCTACTCGCTACGAAATTGCCTCGGCTACTTTCAGGCCCTTGTCCGGGCCATATTGTGACAATATTAGGACAGTCTGAAGGTCAGATGCAAACAATCCTTTCGGCTTTTGTCTTGGAAAATTTTACCTAGCGTATAGCTAACAGAGGCGTATTTTTTTCATTGGACTATCACGCAATCAAAAAAAGTCCCGCGGGCAAGCTCTCTGCCATGCTTGAATGAAAATTAGATGAATAGGCGTAAAGTGAAAATCAAGGATTTTAATCTATCCTCACCATTGCTATTCTTCTCCAGTCGGATCAGTCAAATCCGCGGGTCAGTGAAGATATCGAAATTTACGGGCTCGTGGAGTGTCAGTTCAACAGAAGAATTTTACCTTCGGTACATTGGATTGCAAGAGGATGGATCTGAGGCCAACCGGTTGGGCGTTTTGTGGAAATTTCTCCTAATTAGTCTGTCGCCAGTTCTGTTTGAGCAGCCGCTCATGTATCCATGTCGACAAATGGAATGAAAGTCAAACCTATACTGAAAGACCCAAGTGATGTTTACCTTGGGGGGGGGGGGCTTGAAATAGTTTAGTTTTTTTTACCTCAGGATGTGTTAGCTGTATTTGCTACGCGTCCAAATATCTGGGAAAAAGTCCAACTAACCTACGAGGCGTTATCCGGGATCACAAGATTCGTGCACTCATGGAAGTTTCCAACGCTGTTGTCATCAATGACGCACACAACTCTACAAAGTGATCCAGGCTAAGATTTCCACAATCTGATCGCATCGCTTGTGCTTCCAATGGGGTGAATATAACGCAAATGATTTGAAATTATTAGGTTCCCCGTTTGGACTGATAGGAGGTTTGACACTCAGGTCAGACCTGGATTGCCGATGCTGTGGTCGTTGGTTTTTTCGGTGAGCTGAGCTGGGCAATATAACTATAAATGTTCTATCCCTAATCCAGTACTTTGCTAGGGGCCGTGGTTAAGCGTTATTTGTGGTGGTCCTGTTATCTCTCTGCTGAATGATCGATAATCATGTTGCCTCTGAGCATGCCTCCAGTGAACTCATACTCTGGTCACTGCTGGAGTGACCTCTGTCCTTGACTATTCTGTGTTCCAGTTTGTGACCTTTGCTGATCTAAATTCAAAAATTGTCTTGTTGCTTGGTTTTGTTAATCCGATACTTCGTCGTCCTTGAATATTCCGATTGAAGTTATGCTCAAATTGGATCCGGTTGATCAAATACGTCGTGGAGTACCATGCATCCAGAAATTTACTGCGCTATATCAGGAGCCAGACGGATCGCAAATGAACCATTTATGCTCTATTTTATCAGCAGTGATACAAGATATGTGAATCAAAATGGGCTGCAAGAAAATCCTCAAGATTGAGAATTACGAAAATGTTTTTCACACTCTACTCGTGAGTAGACTAAAAAATAATTCAATTTGCCCTCACCCGAAAAGTTTGAAAGTATTCGAATTTCAAATGAAAAAATAAACTGAAGCAAGAATAAAAGATGTTTGTTTTGCATGTATTCGGTTGACTTACACACTGCCATGTGAAATGAATCGAAATCAATCGTTAGTAGTCATGCAGCGTGCCCATCAGAGAATAATGACAAGATAATTGGTCTATTTTTTATCCAAGTTTTGGTCGAAAACGCAAGCAGATTTTTACGCTTCCTTGATGACTGGGATCGATTGAATTTGTCATTGCTTACGCTCGGATTAAGGAATAAATCGTGATCCAGTGTCATGTCACGTGGATGTAGGCACTGAGATCAACCCTTCACACTTCATCCGGGGCTAGAAAAACGCCATACGTATAAGCAACCCACAATTCTAGTATTCCTGGAGTTCCGAGGCGCATTCGACTGGGTTGATCGGTCTGTTCTTCTCAAGACGCTTGCTCACCAAGAGGTGCCCCGGAAATTTGTAAACATAATACGTTCTTAGTATTCTTAGACTTCCGGACGTGTGAGAGTGTACGGAGAGCTCTTCAAAAGCTTTCGTACACAAAGCGGTGTCCACTCATTCCATTCTTCCTTAACTTCATGATCGATGAAATCATGAGACGAACGCTGGATGTTCTCCAAAACCCGGGTGTTCAAATAGCCTGTGAAGAAAACCTTGTCGATCTGGAATATGCAGACGACATTGCTCTCATGTTCGAAGAGGAGGAGAAGTCGCAGGTGTTTTCGGAGGAACTGGCCAAAGTCATCCCGTCCTCTGATATGCATTTTGCACCTACAAAGTATAATGTCAAGCTCTTGGACCTGCAGTCACTTACAATCCAGGGAGAGGCACTGGGAGTTATGGAGCGTTTAACGTATATTGGAAGTTGTATTAGTTCTGATTATGATGTGAAAGGTGAGGTGAATGCACGAATCTGCAAGACTCGGGTCGCGTTTGCTAATTTGAGACACCTGTGGTGTCAGAATGGTTTGTCCCTGAATCTCAAGGGAAATATTCGTCAAGCTACAGCACGGGCTGTTTTGTTGTATGGCTGTGAAAGTTGGCCTATCCAAACAGCGGAATTGAGACGTCTTCAGGTGTTCGACAATCG
>NW_008752073.1:93230-94665 GCF_000715545.1 Opisthorchis viverrini | reverse complement strand
GTGTTAAGCTAGCACTAAGTCCCTCCCCCATCCACCTTTATTCTTTTCTTCACAATAAGGCTTTCAAATAAGTCATGTTTGTACGGCAGTGAAGCATCGGTGTTGAACACTGATGTCATGCTGTCGATGATGATGATGATGACGCGCTGCACGCCCGTCTCACACAAGTGTTTTTCAAGCAGGGTGTGGAAATTTGCAGGTTTTTTTTCGCCAGAACAAAAATACTTCCAACTAGGCACACGAATTTTATGAGGCAAAGGGAACTCTTATTTGGATCATTCTGGCGCGGACAGCTGTAGTGAATTGGGACCAGCCCGGTTTGGCTCAAAAATATTATGAGGTTCCTCATGTTCTAACTGGGATTGAGAAACCGAAGAACTTCACCTGTCTTTGGAAAGGCTAATGCCTGTCTGGCAATCAGCTGTTTGTAATACTGCCGACTCCAGTCCACAACGAGGTGATCTATTTCTCTGACGGTAGTCGAACTTTCGTACAGTACCACAAAAAATATCATCGGGCGAACATTCTCCACATTTTTTAAAAACCTGCTAGCTAAACAAAGAAATAAGAATTCGTTCGTCTGGAAATGTGAAGGGGTGGAATGCAGGATTGATTCGTCTTCGTACAAAGGAAAGCGAGCGACTTCTTCTGACTTTTCGAGAACAGGTCCCCTCCGAATGTTGTTTCTCCATAAAGCACCGCAGTTAGAGCAAACAATTTCAAGGAACCTCATCTGGTGGTTAACAACTCATGACAATAAGCCTTTCAATAATTCTTTACTTCTATCACTGGTCGATCTGCTGAAGCACACAACCCACCGAAGTTGTTTAGCCTGTGTTATTCAATAAAATTCTAAAACAACATAAAACTTCTTATATGGGTGGTGATTTTCTTGGGAGAGAATGAAAAATGGAAAGCACTCTCAGTCCAGAGCTCATTGGGATATTTACTTATTTTTACTCAAGGACGCCAATTTTGGTTTCCAAAAAACCGCATTTAACTTGAGCCATTGTTTACAGCCACTCGTTTTTCAAGGCCTTAGCAGGAATTTAAACAAATCTAGGGCTCTTCGTAAATGAAACTACTCACAAGATTTCCGAAAACTCTTGGATGTGAGTAGTTTCCTTTATGAAAGTATGCTGCGATATCTCGAAAATCGTACCAACTGAAACATGAGGCGGCCTCTGTTCAGCACCTTCAGTTGAAGAACATCACGAAAACGAAAGATTCATTTGGGTATTCCGTAAAAACCAAACTGATTTGCAAATGAGTGTATTCGTCGAAATCTGGGACTTCTTTCGGTGCATTTCCGCCGACTATTCGTAACAATAATTTGCATGGAGGTGACTTACTAAACCGCATGCATTCTGTGAAAATAAAGAAGACGTTCATTTGATTTGTCTAATATGATCACTTGTCTGTTGGGAAAATGTAC